>NC_051397.1:25142818-25145318 GCF_015228065.2 Penaeus monodon
CGGACCACCCAAAATATCCCAAACACCAAGTCGAGTTCCTTGCCATGCGAATTCATCCACGCATTCGCAACCATACAGGGACAACATCATCCTGCTGACCTGTCGCGCCATGACCTTGCTCGCCACGCAGCGCTCGAAATCTCCCCGTCAGCCGCACAGGGGCGGCTCACTCTCTGCCTCGTTAGGTGTGCGTCTCCCCAGCCTCTTCTCGCCTCGCACCACACCCAAGACCCGAGTGTGAAGGTTTGTCCAAAAAAAAGAAAAGAAAAATCGTTGATCAATACTTCGCTTTTCCTCAAATAATTTTCATTTTGTGTTCAATACAATATCGACTCATTCAATTGTGTATTAAAGTTTACATCTCCTTCTTTTTGGTATTCTGCATTCATTTGTCAGTTTGCAGTTTATGAGTTGCCAAACTAGATTCTCACTCATACGTATCCTTTACTGCCGCCGCCTGAGGATGCTCTTTCCTCGGCGCCACTCGCTCGCTCGCATTCTGTGACGCCGCCTGAAGACGGATTTTCCTTGAGCTCCGCCCGTTCACGTAGTTCTGAAGTCCAAGAATATCAAAGTCTCGGCAATCGTTAGCACTCACATAAGTAGTATTTTTTTCTGAAGCTTTGTCCCATTCTTGTATGGGGTGGCAATGATCAGGTTCTGGCAGTGTACGATGTTTGGTTTGCTTTTGATTCCATTTGTTACAATGGATGTTCTTGGTGTGACATACTGTTTGTTTGATTTTGCTCACGTGTGTCAGCTATTGCTGACTCGGATGGACCGAGTCCTTGCCCGCCGTGGTGCCCAGCCACAGCAGTAACCTCCAGGCGACAGTTGCAACTTCTCGCGCCTGGGCAGGGCGCAAACCGCCAACCCCTCAGATGAGAGGCCGACACGTTACCACTGTACTAGCCCGGAGGCGTAGCATATACATAAGTACCAGTGGACCACGTGGCTGTTTACCACATGGCTCCAAGTCCCTAATAGGAACCATTCACTCAGCGAGGGCGTAGATGATGATGTTATCTGACCTCGCCTGACTCATCAGTTCGTGACCAGAGCTCGACGCGGTAAGATCGGCCTAGCCCTCCCCTTCCGGGCTGGCTGACCTGACTCGTGACCCGCATTACCCCTTTAGACATCGTCTCATATGTTCCCATACTGTGTGGTACTCTTAGCAATAAAGAGTGAAGCCATCAGGCCAGTATCACTACCCTTGCAAGCCATTATAATAAGGTTCTGTACCCGTTATAGGCAGATATTTTTTTATGGCCGGATGGCCTTACTACCCCAACCCTTTCTATTTACCCGGGCATGGAACCGACACTGATTTGGGCTGTCTTGCCCTCTCAGTGGCTAGGTAGTATCTCGATTCATTATTTAAGAAGTTATTTGGCAGTTTCACCCTTGCCTGATCCCGATGCCTTCCTAATCAACTGCGGTTCGGCGCCACTACCACTTATTTCACGGCGGCGACTTCCCCTACGACACCTGCATCTGACCTCTCAAGGTGATAAGTCGTTTTCTCGCCGTGAAATCAGGCTGGAGCCAGCAGTCAGAGCGAAGGCACTTTTACGACTGCCGCGACGGAGATTGAACTCGGAATCATGCGGATTGGAGTCCAGTGCTCTACCCACTGCAACATCACGGACACTGGACATCCTCGACTATCCAGACAGTAAAGGTCAGATTCTAACCATCGGCCGACGCGGCCTCCACAAACAGCAAATCTCTATAGGCAATCCACCTGGCGCCTAATCTTGCGTGTTTTCTACTTGTATTTATAAAATCGTGCATGTTTGATTTTACTTTATTAAATTGTTACGACGTAATCATTGATGAAGTAGAGGTACCATTTGAAACCGAAAGATAAGTAATCCAGCCATATGTATATCATATTACTATATTCTGCATATTTTATATAACCTTACATGTTTGTCGCATACGTATCTTCACACATACATATACATATGTATTTACTCATGATCATTGCCTTAACTGAATGTTCATCTCATCTTACCACATTAGGCATCCCAATGTTGTCACATGCATGTAAGCATGTCCATCGCTTTACTTATCTATTCGTCTCTCCTTGTTGTGTTGTCCCGTCCCCCTCTGCAAGCGTTCTGCATTGTCGTAACACCTTTCCTCGCCACCGATTGTTACATGTTAAACACGTCATTTATACCCATCTTTAGACCACTGTAAGAAATGATAGGCAGACTCCCTGCGGGGAGCCAAGGGGTAACACCTGGCTCCTCGGCGCAGCAGTACTCCATTATTACTATATTACTATATTAACTATTACTATATATTATCAATATCAATGCGGCATTGTATTATTCCATCTTACCATTATTACTATACAGTAAAGGAGTCAAGATATCTTGGTTGTTTACCTTACACCCTAAGCTCACCACCTACCATACTCTTGTAGGGCCATCATCCGGGCCCATACAGTGTGAGTGTGTGTGTATGTGTTGAAATATAACAGTTAATC
>NC_051397.1:25150318-25152818 GCF_015228065.2 Penaeus monodon
TATATATATATATATATATATATATATATATATATATATAGTGATATGTATATCATCATCATCATCAGCAAGGGGCTAATGCCGACGGGGGCGCATGGCTGCATCCACCCTTCACTTCCAACCACAAGCAGTATCAAGGCAATTACTCAGAGCACTAGTATTTGGTCTATTGTGGACTTGTCAGGAGTAAATCCAGACTGCTCCGGTCTCTGATGCCTTAGTAGGTGGTTGTAGATCTGTTTCAGAAGAATGTGGGCAAACCTTTGTCTGGTATGCTGAGCACTGTAATGCCACGGTAGTTGCTACAATCCCAATGATCCCCTTTCCCCTTCCAAAGAGGGATGACCACGACCCTCAGCAGGTCAGGGGGAATGGGACAGCACCCCTTCCCCCAGTATATCCATTCATTTGGTGCATTGCCGGAGGGTTTTCTGGGGGGGAGGAGGACTGACAAGCCCCACTTCCCCCAAGCCACCCAATTACCCCAGGATGGCTAGGGGGCAGGAGTTGGTATGGAGCTAGGGAATGTCCACACACCGGTGGGCTATAGCTCCGTACCTCTGGGGCCTCCTGCTGCTCCGAGATCCCCCACAGTTTACCTGGAACTGCAAGGTGCCCAGTTACCCATGGGTGGCCACGAGGAGGCACTGCAGAAGTCTCGATGATGGAGAGACTGTAACCTGGCTGCTCCCTTTTCTGCACTAGGCTAGCCAGTGGTGGCAGCTGCAAGCGAGAAGGCATGCAAGCACTATCTAGCCTACCACACCATCACTTCACATCACCTTGCACATGAAGCACCCACCCACATATACTGATGTATATGGATATATATATATATATATATATATATATATATATGTATAGTGATATGTATATCAATATATATATATATATATATATATATATAATATATATATATATATATATATATAGTGATATATCAATATATATATATATATATATATATATATATATATATATATATATATATATATATATATATATATATATATATATATATATATATATATATATATTATATATATAATATACAATGTAGCAGACGGGACTGGTGATCTCACCTCGCTTCCTCCATGCTTCCTCCAACTGCTTCTATCGCTTCCGGCAACTGGAACAGTCACTACTTATACCGAGGATGACCTAGTCCTCAGAGAGTTCGTCGCCAGCGTCCAGCGTGGTAAGGTCAGCCTAGCCCTCTCTCTCCGGGCAGGTTGACCCGACACGCGACCCCACGTACCACTTTACCTTAGACATAGTCCCATGTGTTCCCATACTGTGTGTGGTACTCTTAGCAATAAAGAATTACACCATTTAACAACTATAATTACCCTCTGCTCACCATTGTACTAGAGTTCTTCATAGCCTTTTACATATATATTATATATATATATATATATATATATATATATATATATATATATATATATATATATATATTATATATAGACATATATATGTATACACACATTTAGTGATATGTATATGAATACACACACACACACACACACACACACACACACACACACACACACACACACACACACACACGCACACACACACACACACACACACACACACACACACACACACACACACATATATATATATATATATATATATATATATATATATATATATAATGGTATAATGGTTAACATTAAAATAGATATACTAGATATTTAAGGTCATGTAGCACTATAGGAAGGTATAGTAAATGGTAGTGAAGGGTGGCTGAGTTAGTATTTAGTTGTTATACGTCAGCAATGTAGAGTGATATTGGAAAGGTTAAAGATTCTAAAAGAGTTGATGTGTGAATGGGTTAAGACAGGATTAGGTAAGAGGGATTAGATTAAGTGATGGAAATGTATGCATCTGAGGAAGGAGAACAGGTTGTCAAAGCAGAAATTGTGGGATTCTGTAAGAATGTCTAATAGGTTGGGAGGTGGGTGAAGGGAGGTTAGGTGGGGTACAGAGGTACAGGCTGCAGCAAAGCATGGACAGGACAACATAATGTATGGACTGAAAGAAAATCAATGCATATAGAACACGGGTGGATCAGAACGTGACATCAGATAGAAGTGTGTTAGATGGGTTTAACCAATATGTAAGCTGGCGAGAGTCATTTCCCAACATCTGTTGTGATGAAATGAAGCTGACCAGGAGATTGATAGTTTCACAGAATGTAATTTGTTAGTGCGAAGACTTAACCAGAAAGATTGCCATTGGGTATAAAGGAAGGTCTTATATTGGAGGTAATAATCCGTGGTTGGAATACATCAAAAACGTAGTTGGTGTGATGTGGACATAGCAGCATAGCGTGCTAGAGTACCTACCTGTTCATTGTCGGGGATTCCAACATGGCTGGGCACCCAACAAAATCTAATAGATTTGTGGTGTGTGGACAGTAGAACAACCAGTTCTGAATCTTAGAGACAAGGGGATTGGTCAAGTGCATAGACTTTAAGAGAGATAATGAGTT
>NC_051397.1:25167818-25171685 GCF_015228065.2 Penaeus monodon
AGCTTAGAAATCGCCATCTTAACCTCAGTTATTGCAGGAGGTTTCTCGTTGATGGATGAGTCCTACACAGTTATTGTGATACCACTTGCATCCAAACAAACTGCTGGAAGGTCTACCTGGTACAACTGCTCAAAATATTCAGCTTAATGTTCAAGCACCGCAATATTATATGAGCTGTCCATCTACTGAACGGACTGTAGTCATCTGCAAGAAAGGCTTAAGAGTTCAGCTTCCTCAGGGCTTGGTAGGCAGGGCAAAGGTCATTTACTAAGAAATGGCCTTCAACCTCCTAATGAACTGTTCCTTGTCCCTTCTCAACAGTGTCCAAGCCCTATGCAACAAGGAATAGTGCAAGTCCTGATTGTCATTCAGCCGAGCCATGCAACATGGTTCTGTAGCCTCCAATGTCTCCAGTGAGATGAAATTCTGCCTTGCCCTTAGGTGTTTGCAAATGGACTTCTGCACTGCTTAGAATGTTCCTTGTTTGAAGGAATCCTACAGATCAACTGGATCCATCAGGTTTTCAAGTTCTGTGAACCGACCAGAGACTGCTGTGGTGAACATCCAAACATACCCCTCCTTCTCAGTCGGTACAAGTGAAACACCTGAGAATGGCCACTGGAGGGATGAGGAGCTTTGAAGTGGACCCGTGATGTAGCCACAACCAGTCTATGGTCAGTGCCACAGAACTCAGCACTCCGGTAAACCCTGCAAATCTGAAGGATCCTCCAATGAGTGCTGACACGAATGCGGGCCATTATCCTTGTCCACAGTACTCATATTGCTATACCATACCCATCGATGCAGATTCAAACGCTGATACCAGGAACCAGAAATACTTAATCTCTGGGACCTAACAAAATCCTACAGAAAGAGGCTGTTCTTACTGCTGGGATGAGCTCCCAAGCCATGGGGACCGACAGACATCTTGTAGCCAGCTCAGCCACAGCTGGATACTGCACTGAAGTCATCCAGACAATGCGAATGCCTCACCAGGGACAACTGTCTGCCACAGATGTGAGTTTGGCATAGAATGCCTCTTTCACATCACGTTTGCAAACATTGGTAGGAGCTTATACAGCAATAAAAGACACAAAGCCAAAAGCATGCTTCAGTCTCAGTGCCATAATCATCAACGGGTGTTATCTCTACTACCGAGGGTTGAAGTCGGCTGTAGATGGCTATGGCTACCCCCTGGAGATGACCATCACCACAGCCCAACCAGTAGTAGGTGTACCCACCCATACTGATCGTACTGCTGCCAGGTCTTCTCACCTCCGAGAAGGCAGCCACCTCAACTCTCAACCGCTTCACTTCCCTCAATAGCAGGGGTTAACCGCACATCCTGCCACAAGGACAAGATGCTCCAAGCTCCTACCTGGACAGCTCGCCTGAAGTTTAGCCTCGGGCTGATGGCTTCCCTTGGGCTTTGCTACATGGACCTCACACTGTATGTACGTATGTATGTGTATATATATATGTGTGTGTATATATATATATATATATATATTATATATATATATATATATATATATATATATATATATATATATATATATATATATATATATTCTCTCTCTGTATATATATACACACACCAACACAATACATATACACAATCACACATATTTAAATGTTTATATATGAATATATGTGTGTGTGTGTGTGTGTGTGGGTGTGTGTGTGTGCGTGTGTGTGTGTGTGTGCATGCATATATATATACACATATATGTGCATGGGTGTGTGTGTGTATACATCTGTGTATATATATGTATATACGTATATGTATATATATTTATGTATATACATATGTATATACGTATATGTATATACATATGTATATATATAGGTATATACATATATATTGTATATATATATATATATAATATATATATATATATATATATATATATATATATATATATATATATATAACTGCTGCAGTGGTTCAGTGGTTAGAGCACTGGCCTCTGACTCATGGTCCAGAGTTCAATTCCCCGCCGCGGCAGTTGTACAAATGCCTATGCTCTGACTGCTAGTGTGAGCCTGATCTCAAGGCGAGAAAACGACATATTGCCTTGAGAAGACAAACGCAGATGTCGTAGGGGAAGTCGCCGCCATGGCACAGCCGTTAGTGCGCCGAAACACAGTTTATCAGGAAGGGCTCCCAATCAGGCAAGGGTAGGTCTGCCAAATAACCTCTCAGTAGTGAATGAGAGAGGCCTATGTTCTGCAATGGACTGAATGGCTGTTAGAAAAGAAAAAAAAAAGAAGAAAAAGAAGATATATGTATATATATATATATATATATATATATATATATATATATATATATATATATTATATAATATATATATATATATATATATATATATATATATATATATATAATATATATATATATAATATATATACATATATTTTTATATATATATAACTATATATATATATATATATATATATATATATATATATATATATATATACACATATGCATATATATGTATATACATATATCATCACGGGGGCGCATGGCCGCATCCACCCTTGGCTTTCAGCCACGAGGATCCCTCGAGGCGAGTCTCCAGGCAGGCACACGGCCCATCTCTAATTCCTCACGACAGTTCTCATCGAGCTGCCCAAGCCAGGGTCCCCTGGGTCATCCCACAGGTCTCCTCCACCCAGGGCTGTCTCGCAGAGAGACAACCTGATGGGCAGGGTCGTCCACAGGGAGACGAGCTAGATGGCCATATAGCCTGAGTTAGTGATCCCGGATTATGCAAGTAACAGGTCCCATGCCAGTCTCAGGATGTAACCACCGGTTGGAAACGTGGTCCTGCCAACTGTGCCTCATGATCCGGCAATGGGACTTGTTACAAAAGGCATCAAGGCGAGACTCCAAGACACTGGATAGCGTCCAGGTTTTGCTTCCATAGAGCAAAGCTGGCAGTATCAAGGCCTTGAAGACAGGCAGCTTTGTCCTTCTGCATAGGTACTGACATCTCCATATGCTCTTGTTGATCGAATTCATGGCTCCTTTTGCCAGACCAATCCGTCTGCTTACTTCTTGGTCTGAGAGCCAGAGATATGGACTATGTTACCAAGGTATGTAAAACTCTCTGTAACTTCAACATCCTCGCCACAAGCATGAATCGTCTGAACGGGTTCCCCTAACAGGCCCCAAAAGTCCTGAATCTTGGTCTTGGTCCAGGAGACCTCTAGGCCTAGGGACTTCCCCTCACTGCTAAATGCATCAAGAGCCGCCATCAGTGACTCCAAGGACTCAGATAGGATAGCAACATCGTCGGCAAAGTCAAGGTCTGAGACCAGGATATTGCCTTGTGTTGCTCCACACTGACTTTGGCTACTAGCTCTGCCAATTATCCAATCCATACAGGTGTTGAAAAGTGTTGGTGCAAGGACACAGCCTTCCTCATCCCTGATTTAACAGGGAAGAAGTTCGATAGACCCCCACCACACTTTTCAGCACTTTCAGTACAAGTATAAAGGCTTGCTATTAGGCCAAAAATCTGTGTCTGAATTCCCCTGAGTCTCAGGATCACCCATAGCGATTCCCGATGCACCGAGTCAAATGTCTTCTTGAGGTTGATGTAGGTTGCAAGCAACCCACGACCAAACTCATGACAATTACTTGATGCGCTAGTATACTGCTATCGTGGACTTGCCAGGAGTAAATCCAGACTGCTCCGGTCTCTGATGCCTCAGTAGGTGGTTGCGTATCCGTTTCAGAAGAATGTGGGCGAGAACCTTGCCTGGTATGCTGAGCAGTGTAATGCCACGGTAATTGCTACAATCCACGATCCCTTTCCCCTAAGAAGGGAACCATACAATTAAATTTTAATAGAT
>NC_051397.1:25171785-25200873 GCF_015228065.2 Penaeus monodon
CCCCTCGGTTACCCCCCCACCCAGGTGTGGCAGGGCCCCCACAGACCGCCGACCCCTTTATTAGGGGAGCGTCGGCGGGAGCGGCAGAGGTGGCGTGCACCCGGAGTGACCGCCGTTGCTTAACCTCAGGCGAGCTTTCCGGGTAGGCGCTTGGAACATCCGGTCCTTGTGGCAGGATGAGCAGTTACCTCTGTTGTCGAGGGAATTGGAGCGATTGGGAGTTGAGGTGGCTGCCCTCTCGGAGGTGAGAAGACCTGGCAGCGGAATGATCAGTATGGGTGGGTACACCTACTGCTGGTCAGGCCGCAATGATGGTCACCACCTCCAGGGTGTAAATATAGCCATCTCCAGTCGACTTCAGCCCTCAGTAGTTGAGGTGACACCGGTTGATGAGCGTATTATGGCATTGAGATTGAAGCTTACCTTTGGTTTCATGCCTCTTATTGCTGCATACGCTCCTACTGATGTTTGTAAACTCGATGTGAAAGAGGCATTCTATGCCAAAATTGCCTCTGTGGCAGACAGATGCCCCCGGCGAGATATTCACATTGTTCTGGGCGACTTCAGTTGCAGTATCCGGCTGTGACCGAGCTGACTATGAGATGTCAGTCAGCCCCCATGGCTCGGGAGCTGATCCCAGCAGTGAGAACAGCCTCCTCTGGCTCCTGGTACCAGTGCTCTAAACCGTATTGCTGGACATGGTATAGCAATACAGGTACAGTGGCCAAGGAGATCGACCACATTCTTGTTAGCACACAACGGAGGATCCTCCAGAACTGCAGAGTTTAACGGAGTACCAAGTTCTGTGGCACTGACCATAGGCTGGTTGTGGCTGCCCTACGGGTCCATTTCAAAACTCCCCGTCCCTCCAGTGGCCACTCTAAGATGTTTCACTTGGACAGACTAAGGGAGGAGGAGTGTGCCCGTGGGTTCACCATGGTTCTGTGAATCTGACTGATTCACAGAACTTGACAACCTGACAGACCCAGTTGCTCTGTGGGAGTTCTTCAAGCACAAAACACTCAAAGCAGCCCAGGAGTCCATTGATGTAAGCCCAAGGGTAAGGCAGAAATCCATCTCCTTGGAGACATTAGAGGCCACTGAAGCATGTCGCATGGCTTGCCTGAATGGCAATCAGGTCTTGCATCACACCTTGGTGCGTAGGGCTTCGAACACTGCTGAGAAGGGACAAGGAACAGTTCATCAGGAATCTTGCTGAGGAGGTTGAAGTCCATTTCTTAGTAAACGACTTTCGCCCTGCCTACCAAGCTCTGAGAAAGCTAAACTCTAGCCTCCTCGCAGATGACTGCAGTCTGATCAGGGATGGACAGATCATTCAGATCATGTTGGGGTTCGTAAACCCATTGGGCTGAGTTTTTTGAGCATTGTACTAGGTAGACCCTCCAACATTAGTTTGGATGCAAGTGATGTCACAATCCCTGTGCTGGGCCCCACCCATCAGTGGGGAAAACCTCCACCTTAACGGAGGTTAGGACGGAAAATTTCCGAGCTGAAGAGTGGGGGAAAGCTGCAGGCATATGTGATATCCTTGCTGAACTTCTAAAGGCTGGGGGTGAACCTATGGCTCGGAGCTTGCATACAGTCTTGACTGCCATCTGGCTGTCTGGTACTATTCCCCCTGACCTGTTGAGGGGCATGGTCACCCCTCTATGGAAGGGGAAAGGGGATCGTTGGGATTGTAGCAACTATCGTGGCATTAAACTGCTCAGCATACCAAGCAAAGTTTTGGCCCACATTCTTCTGAAACGGATCTGCGACCACTTCTAAGGCATCAGAGACTGGAGCAGTCTGAATTCACTCCTGCCAAGTCCACAATACACCGAATGCTAGCGTTTCAATTAATTGTGGAATGCCGACATTAGTTTTGTCGTGGGTTGCTTGCAGCCTACATCGACCTCGAGAAGGAGTTTGACTCAGTGCACCGTGAATCACTATGGAAGATCCTGAGACTCAAGGGAATTCTGATGCAGATTATTGGCTTAATAGCAAGCCTTTATACTGGTACTGAAAGTGCTGTACTGTGTGTTGGGGGTCTGTCGAACTTGTTCCCTGTTAATTCAGAGGTGAGGCAAGGCTGTGTCCTTGCACCAACAGTTTTTGATGATGTTGCTATCCTATCTGAGTCCCTGTAGTCACTGGTGGCGTCTCCTGATCAATTCAGTAATGAGGCAAAGCTTTTAGGCCTAGAGGTCTCCTGGACCAAGACCAAGATTCATGACTTTGGGGGTTCAGTCGATCCATGCTTGCAGCGAGGACATATATATATATATATATATATATATATATCTATATATATATTATATATATATATATATATATATATATATGCGATAATATAATTATAATATAATATATATATATATATAATTTTATATATATATTTATATGCGTCTATATATATTATTATATATATATATTATATATTATATATATATATTATATTATGTGTGTGTGTGTGTGTGTGTGTGTGGTGTGTGTGTTGTTGGTTTGTTATAAATTTTATATATATGTTGTGTGTGTGTGTGTGTATTATATATATATGTGTGTTGTGTGTGTGTGTGTGTTTGTGTGTGTGTGTGTTTTGGTGTAATATATTATATAATATATTTTATATTATTAATATATATATAATATTTTTATATTATATATATATATTATATTAATTTTATATATATTATATATGGAGGAGAGAGAGAGAGGAGAGAGAGAGAAGGGAGAAGAGAGAGGTAGAGAGAGAGATGTTATATAAATTATATAAAATATTTAGTAATAATAATAGTAGATAGATAGATGTAATAAAATTTCTACATACATACAATATTATATATTTTATATATATATAAATATATATATAATTTTAATTAATAAATTATAATTATATATATATATATATATATATAATATATATATATATAGGTATCACATCATTTAAACGGTAGGTCAGTCTGAGACGCCGTGGGTTAACAGATGATAAATCAATTGCATTTTCACGTTGTGAGTCTTGGATGAGTTTGGTGTAGGGACAGTTTCCTTTCAACGAAGTCCGGTTACTTTTTAGTAATCATTTTATTTTATCGGGCTTGGACACACTGACTGGTCGCCCCGGGCCCCCAGTGGCTAGAGGCAATCAAAGGGGAATTCCCTGCCCAAAGGGGAAAAAACGCGCGGTCGGGGACTCGAAACCCCGAAATAACTGCCGTTCGTAAGTCCGATCACGCTCAACACTCACCACCGCGCCTTACGATCATTTGCTTCCATGATTTCTTGCATTTAATCGTGTTTGCCATTTCCTTCCGCCCGGGTCTTTTTTTTTTTTTTTTTTTTTTTTTTTTTTTTTTTTTCGAGTCACCTTTATTTACCCGGCACGACTTGGGTAACTTGGTCCCAGTGCTAAAGGGAGCAATCGAGTGAAGTCCTTCCCCAAGGGAAACAAGTGGCGGGCGGGGATCGAACCTCGAACTCAGATGCGTGTGACAGTCTTGAGTCCACGCCTAACCATTCGGCCACGCGGCCCCATATATATTATAACATATATATATTATAATATATATATATATATAATATATATATATATATATATATATATATATATGTATATGTAAAACACATAAATACATATGTTTGTAAAATAATATTATATACTTAATATATATAATATTATATATAAAATTTTATTTTATATATATATTAAAAATTTTAAAAATTATCTATATATTTATATTAAATATATAATTATATAAATATATTATATATATATATATATATATAAAACAAACATATACAAAATTTTTGGGGTTTTTTTTGTACATTAAAAACAAACACACAACCCACCCCCCCCAAACCAAAATATATATATATAGTATATATATATATATAACGTATATAGATCATATAATATTGAAATGACCTGCAAATAAATTTAGCATACAAATTTGTTAAATATTTGTCATTGTCCATCTTTCACTTTCCTTTTTTTTTTTTATTACGATTTAAAATATATCTATTACACGTTAGTAATTTTATCAAGTATAGTATTTCCTATAAAAAGGGGGCGTTCAATAAGCCAATTATCGTTTATATGATTCCTATATCAAATGCCAATCTCCAAAAGTAAACTAATTGTATATATATATCCTAATTATATATAGAAAATATAAACACAACATGTACTTTATCACATATTTTTATGTGTCACCTAAAACACTACATATACACTAAACTACACACAAAACAAATTATATATATATTATAATAAATAAATATAAATATAATATATTATAATTTTTTTATCTAATTATTATATCCTAATAGATATAGTATATAATTTTATATTATTTTATATATATACTATAATATTATATCAAAATCAAAACAAACATCCCAAAAATACAAACGTTTTATATATAAAGTATAGATATATTATAAACAATATTTTTTATATATTATATCTGTTAGTTTTTTTGGTTAATTGTCATATCATTTAATATGAATTTTCAGCAATTAATATATTTTTTGATACAATAATGAGATTTTCCAGCTTAGGTCCATTGAATATATCATTAATGAAAATAAATTTTATTAATAATATATATAAATTTATATATATATAATATTAATAATTATATAACACTATATATAATTAATATAATATTAATAATTTTATATATAAATACGACATGAATTACGGGAGGAGGGTAAGAAAGAAAGGTAATATTATAATAATAGTAGTTACGAATAAGGAAAGTGGAAGAAGAACCGGAAGAGAGAGTAGCATAAGTGATCAGAAGGGTGTAAGGGGAAAAAGAAAACGAGTGTTATACCCTATTGAATTAAAAAATGAAATTTACATCTCTTTTTTAAAATTTCTTATTTGATAAATAAATTAATAAAATATACATTTTATAAATATATTTTTTATAGACCTTAGAAGGAACTATGAATAAAAGACATGAGCAAGGACAGAGCACGAGAGAAGAGAGAAAGCAATACATACATAAAATTATTCATTATATACATATTAAAAATCATATATTTGGTGTAGTGTGTAGTGTGTTAGTGTGTGTTTTGTGTTGTGTGTGGTTGTTGTTTGTGTCTGATGCAACTTATATATGTGCTACTATATACAAGAGAATAGAAGAGTATCACAAAACAGAGTGAAAGCAAAGGGAATCAAGAGAAGAAAGAGAACAAAAAAAAGGAGAGGGAGAGGTTCTTCAGTTCCAACGGCTAAAACGATAGGTATTGAATAATTTAATGAAAATTGTTTCATTACTCCCTCCGTACCCAATCAAACAAATTAAATCACGATACCCCAAAAGGGTTTCCTTAGTCAACATAAGTAGCAATAACAAAAAAGAATAATTTAAAGTATGATTCAATACAAAACACAAACATTACAATACACAATTAACACACAACAAACACATAAAAACACAACACATAATACTTCTATACATATAAAATATATTTATATATATATTTATTATAGATTATTGTAAAATATCTATAACATATCTTCAATAGCTTAGAAAAAAACAAACAAAGCACTAACTTTTTGAACAACAATCTTAACACCCCCTTGTCATTTCGAACCTCAGTCTCATTTTTATACATCTAAATCTACAAAATTAATATCTATAATATATATATATATATATATAATATATAACATATATATTTATATAATATATAATATATTATTAAAATATGTTTGATGTAATGTATAATCTTTGTATATAGTATATCATATTAATTATAGTATAATTTATTTATTCAGATTAATAATAAATCAACACTACCAAATTGTGGTGTGTGTGGGTTGTGAATAGTGGATTGAAATTGTTATAGTAATGTATAATTATTTCATTATTTATATAACATCTATATTATTTTTATAATATCATTATGTTTATGTGTTGTTGTTATATAGTTATTAGTTATGTTGTTTTTTTTATGTTTTATTTGTGTTGTTTGTATATTATTTTAGAAATTAAATTATTCCTATGTATAGAACACACCCAGCATTTTTTACCTTATATTTCTAATATTTTATATTCTTATATTATAAAGAAAATAGCAGGGTTTTTTGGGGGCCTACGAAACTCATTGAAGATCCTATATCCAAAAATTTTGGTTTTTATTATATATATTTTTTTATTTTCCAAGAGCTCATCCGCCCCAACCTCACAGCAATCCCAATTCAACATATAATATCCCAAAAGACACTTTTTACAAAATTGACAGGGCGAAACCTTCAGACAGAACGGACACACAGACGCTTACCCAAGAAAAACCCTACAAGGAATCTTTTACTGACAATTTGGCATTATAATACGTAGTTTTAATCAAATTTTCTATTCAATTTACTCTAATTATTTAAAATTTATTATTTTACATTACACATTTCCAATCAAGAAGGATAGGAAATATGCTTTTTTTGGTGATTTTAATTAAAGAATGTAATTTGTACCCAATATAACATAAATATTTTCCTTATTTTCAGAGTAGTTGGGTGTGAGTAGTACATATATGCAAGGAAATAAAGACCTCGCGCCCAAATCATACTCGACCACCGAACAAAAGAAACAGACTTTCCAATACAGATTACCTACAAGACAA
Organism: Penaeus monodon; assembly: GCF_015228065.2. Classification (NCBI taxonomy): domain Eukaryota; kingdom Metazoa; phylum Arthropoda; class Malacostraca; order Decapoda; family Penaeidae; genus Penaeus; species Penaeus monodon. Next base: position 25,178,425 of record NC_051397.1, read on the forward strand.
AAGATAAACGCACACATTCAACTCCATCACACAGAAACCCAACATCCCGAGGTGTTGCTTGACAACATACTACGGCTATCGAAAAATATATCATTTATGGAGGAGGGGTGAGATGAACTCTTTCGGATACTGTGTGATTGTGGGTGGATGGCACGTTTTGTATACAGAAGCTACAAATAAAAGATTATTAACATAACTCCCACAACATAAAATCTTATTTATATTATTTCTTGTATGTGTATCTGTGCCCTGTTTCTGGGTTTAGGTTACAACATAAAATAGTTTTAAACAGGTCTCAAGGCTTCCATCCTTAAACCAGAAAGAGCGGAGTCTATTGTAAAGCTGACCCACCTTCTAGTAAGTTTCATTTTAACTCATAACATTTCCAGGATAGTAATACTTGGAAAGACGTTAAAACCAAAATCTCGGTAAAAAATATTAATATTAAAAACATAAAGATTTGTAATTTTATATCATACCCTGCAGATTTTCATCAGCATACTTTGGGGAATGGGGTGTGGTTTAGCAGCAGATACGAAATCAACTGACATCCGTACCACAGAATTCCAATGCCAAGTGTGTACATGTAGATGAAGCTGGACTCTACCGAACTGGAAGGAAGCAAATAGCCCGGAGGATGAAAAACTAAAAAGAAAAATTATGGAAGCAGCATACATCGCGCGGAGAGTAATGTCAAACGGCATCAGGCAGGTTAGATTATCAAGGTAGGCAAAACAAGAAACGAATAGTCACAGTCAGGAGGTCAGCCGCCGAAATTTTTAATTCTTGAGAATTTCTAAACGAATCTAACCTTCTACTTCTTGTTGTGAAGATATTATTTCATTTACTTTTTTTTAATCATAAAAGGCTAAAAGAAAGTCAAGTCAAGAATTAAGGGGGAGAAAAAAATAGTAAAAAAAAAAAAAATCTATGAAAAAAAAAAAAAATTTTTTTTTTTTTTTTTTTTTTTTTTGTAAAAAAAAAAAACAGGGTTTTTTAAAAAGGTGTTTCATTTTTCTCCCCAAAATTTTTTTCCAAAAAAGTTTACGGGGGGCCCCGATTTCAAAAAAAACAAAAAAATAATTTTAAAAAAGTAAAAAAAAAAAAAAAAAAAAAAAAAAAAAAAAACAAAGGGGGGGGTGTTTTTTTTTTTTTTTTTTTTTTTTTTTTTTTTTTTTTTTTTTTTTTTTTTTTTTTTTTTTTTTTTTTTTTTATAAAAAAAAAAAAAAAAAAAAAAAAAAAAAAAAAAAAAAAAAAAAAAAAAAAAAAAAAAAAAAAAAAAAAAAAAAAAAAAAAAAAAAAAAAAAAATTTGTCCATCTTACTTAAAAAAAATAATTTAGCAAGGGCCAACTATCAAAAATACAATATTTTTGTGTGTGCACACACTCCACACACACACCACACCACACACACACCAACAACACACAACACCACCCACAACACCCCAAAATATAATATATATTATATTATATATAAATAATTATATTAATATAATATATATATATGATGTAGTTGTTAGTAAAAAAACCAAGCAAAAATAGATTTTTTTAAATGAGACTACAGTTAAATCCATTTGGAGGTGGATTCGAACGTAGTTCATTTTTTATCTATTTTTTAAATTTCATGTATATATATAAATTTACATATAAATATTTATATTATTATTTTTTTTTATATATATAATATATAACATAAATATATTATAAATATAAACATATATATATATAATATATATTATATATATATATATATATAAATATATATATTTATTTATATATATACCACACAACGGTTGTGTGTGTTGGGGCATATTGTATTATCATATTATATATGCATATTGTAATGTATATATGTAATGTGTATATATACCAATAATATGTTTTTTGATATATCATGTGTTGTGTGTGGGTTGGTGTGTTTATTTGAGGAACTTCCGAACTGGCCCTCCCTCTGTAGAGGCACAGCCCTGCTTTTGTTCCTTATTTCATATTATCCTTCTAGTTTTACTATTACACTCATGATGTAGCTACAGGCTATTGTCGGGCGCCTAGGAAACTCTGGGTTTGATACGGAGCTTTCCAATCTGTGGTCTGCTGTTTTATGTGATTAGTTTTGGGGCCGATGAGAGCTTCTCTGCCCAACTTCACATGCATTTATTTATAATTCGTGCATCGATGAAATGTTTTGAACAAATGACATTTTTGTGCTAACTGGTTCAGACAGAAGGGACTCAGAATGCTTTACAATTTTAATAAACCTGTGCTACTAGGATTCTTGCTGAGCCCATTGGGTCTTATAATCTAGGTATTTTTAAAGGTTTAATATTTCTAAATTTAGTCTATTTTTTCGTGACAACATTAACTGTCGGCTTCACATTCCAATCAGAGAGGATAGAATGCCTTTATTTTTCTGTATTTATGCTCCCCGAGACTGCTGAATTGCCCCAATTGCCGCAGGGCATTCGCTACATTTCTCAGATGTATTGGTGTGGCAGTATTCGTGCGAAGGAATTAATGTAGGTCTCGCGCCATTATTTCTGACCCCCGAAACAGTATGAAAATTTTCAGGGATTCCAAACCAGTTTTTCCTAACTCAATGTATATATCGGCAGACACCCAACATGCTTCGCTACGTAGATGAGTCCCGTCTTTGTCCCCAGGAGTCGGTTTGCAACTACGCAAACCGCGGCTCAACTCAGTCCCGAGAAAATCCAGTTCACCGTGGAGGAGGAGGAGAATAGAAACTCCCTTTCCTGGATACTCTGATCCACCGGGGTGACGATGGCCTACGTTTCTCTGTATACAGAAAGCCTACAAATAAAGATGATTATATTCAACACTACTCCGCCCACGCAACAAACGAAATCTGTGTTGTGATTGGCTTCTTCCTCAGAGCACTGAGGATCTGCAGCCCTGAGTTTCTCGAGAAGAGGTTGCCTATAATAATTAGTTTTTCATGAAACACAAGTATCTCAGAGGTTTCCCTGTTAAACCTCAGAAAGACGGCGGAGAGCCTACTGTAAGAGCCGACCCCGCACCTCTTCTAGTTGTTCTCATTTTACCGTCATGCAACATTTCCAGGCGATCAGCAGATACTTGGGCAAGACAGTGAGAATCGCCAGCACACCCGGGGAAAAGATACATAAATTTAATACGTGACAGAAGCACCCCGAAAGCACCTTGTAGTGTTGTATATCGCATCCCCTGCAGCGGTTGCGATACAGCATACTTTGGGAAACCGGCCGTGGTTTCAGCACCAGGATCAACAACATCGAGCTGACATCCGTCACCACAGAACTTCCAATCCGGGTGGTACATGTAGATGAAGCTGGACATCTCCCGAACTGGAAGGAAGCAGAAATAGCCATGGAGGACTGAACAACTAAAAAAAAAAATTATGGAAGCAGCATACATCGCGACGGAGAGTAATGTCAACACGGCATCGGGCAGGTCAGATTACCAAGGTCACGGCAACAATCCACGAGCAACGAATAGGTCACAGTCAGGTAGTTTGTCAGCTCTCGCTGATATATATTTTCTATATAATTTCCTTGATGTATGTATTTCTGACGAAGACGAAATCTAAACCATCAAATACATCTCTTGTATTGTGAAGATATTCTTCTCATTCATACCTTTTCTACATTAATCAAATGAATACGGTTCTAACTAGACAGTTTTTTTAAGTCAAGAATTAATTGGGAGGTTGTCTACTATGTTTTTTTATAGCATTGTTTGGTGAGATGTTTAAATGCCCCCTTCACCAGTTAATGCTCTAAATTTGTTATTGTTAGGTATCATAATGAGGTGTGTATCAGTAAAACTCTTAAATTTCGTTCACACGGTTACAGTTCTTCTGCAAACCCGCATTTGGCCCTTTGGTTTGATAATTATTTGCCTGCGAAATACAGCAACTAATGTTTAAAGGGAGGCTAAATCTGAATATAATGTTCATGTGAAAGAAGTTCTCTCAGAAGCGTCAGAGATTCATAAAGGGTGTCATCTCTTTTTGGTGTCGATTTACTCCACTCTCATTTAACGAAACCTGGTGGTAGTGTTACATATAGTCCGATTGAGAAAATACTTTCTTAGTTTAGAAGAGATTGGACTTCTTTCACTCCTTCATGTCATGCGTTAATTCATTTGTTTTTAGGTCCTCGAACCAAGTATTGTTATCATAATTACACAAATATGGCAGAAGTAGACCTAATTGCTTTTTACCTTTGATTTATAAATACTAAATGGTAAATTGATGTATTTTTCGCCTTTTGTTCATAAAGGTCTATACTGAGTCCTTCCCTTTGGTAATGTTCAACTAATCCCCCTACTGTTTGTAGGCCCACTTCAGTTTCCAATGCTATCAAAGGGTTTTTTGAACGCTTGCTGATCAAACGTCTTTCTATTTTTTTTGAGACCGTTTCTGCCAGAGACCATTTGGGTTTTTAAAAGGGGACTCAGTTGCAATTATGATTGCTTATTTTATTGCATGAAAGTCAGAGTGCTTTAGAAAAGGGTCATGAGTCAAGGCTTGTCTTCTGGATTTAAATGCAGTTTTTGACACTGTTAAACACAACGGCTTGAATTTTAAATTGCAGTCTGTTTGTTTTGGTGGAAAAGTTTAAGTATTTTAACTATTTTCCCTGTTGCTGGTAGTTCTAGTCGTATTTCCGTGTTCTTCTAGGTTCCTCAGGATAATATTTTTGGGTCTTTGGTCTCATTTATACTAAAGTTATGTGTGGACCGGCATTATAAAAAAATTTGGCATATGCTTATGATGCGTCTCTTTTTTCTGATTTTCCTTCAGTACTAGGCAGATGGTAGCGGGGAGTCTCACTAATGACAATTCAATCGTGGAGCTTTTGGTGGGCATAAAAGAAAATTCTATCAAGTATTGTGAGTCGTCTAGAATGCATTTGCCATAACATACTATCTGCTGATTAATGGTCTTAATCACTTCAGTGGATAATCTGAAGCTCTTAGGTGTAACCCTCGACCAAAACTCATATCGGGAATTGCAAATTTGCAATATGGCCCGGTCAGTTTCATCCAAGTTAACATCATAAGCAAGCAAGAACAATCATGAAGACAATTCGTAGATGCTTCTTTTATTATTCCTGCTCATTTGAGTATTTTCTCCTGTGTGGTTTTCTGCTACACTTCATTTCATTTCATTAAATTTCTTCTGTCTGGCAATGGTACCGTAAGAATATTGGCTTTCCAGTCTTATACAAGATTGTAACCGATAATTCACATCCACTGTGTAGTTTCTGTTTTTTTTATCAACCTGCAACCTACAAGGGTTACTAGAAGTTCAATGAAACCCTCAATAAAATGACACTGGATGCAAGTCGATCCTCTACTCTACATCGCATTTTTTTTTTTTTTTTTTTTTTTTAAGTTTAAATGACCAGCTATGTGTTTTTAACTTAGTAAATAACTTATATGGATTTTTTTCTTTTTGGCCGTGTTTGACCCGCACTAAATCTTTGGTGTATAATTCTCGAGTATATTTGGTTTCTTTAATCATAAAATCTATATACATATACATATAAAACACTCATACACATACACATACACATACACACACACACACCCACACACCCCAACACACACACACACACACAACCCACAAACAACACACACACATATATATATATAATATTTATATATATATATATATAATAAAATAATTATATTTACACAAAATTTTCCACAAAACACACACACACAAACACACACACACACACGCGCGCGCGGGGCCGCGCGCGCGATGATATATATATATCCGTTTAATTATGATAGGGAGTATATAGATATATTACATATTTTATATACATATTTATATATATTATAATATTTTATATATATTAATTCCAGAATGAATTGCCAAATAAACATTAGCAACAATCCCGGCTCTAGTATGCTTCCCGATTCGAAGGTAACCCAACGTGACTCGAATATTCAAATGTTGGCAACGATTTCCCACTTGTGAATGTGCGAAAAACACCACAGCAGGCACAAATACAGGGAGATTCCAACTTTCACAGAATAAGTGCTTTTCACGAAACCCGACCTCTTTCCCCCCGTCCACGTCCAGACTTACGCTTTTTTCCGGCATATGAATCTTAGGGAACTCGGCTATAGAGCCCACGGTTGAGCGAACAGGATATTACTACTTTGTTGGATACAAAAAGGGAAGATAGGTATCACTGCTAGGATTCAGACGTAACGATACGGCTGATTATAATCTTAAATTGCAGCACTAAAAGTATCAAAAACACACACATTTAATATATAACATAATAAACATACAATATATATATACACATACTATAAAAACATATATATATATATTATATATTTTTATACATATAAGATATATTATAATATGTATATATGTATATATATGCACACACACCACATATAAATATATTATATATATGTGTGATATATGTTATATATATATGATATATATTATATAAATATTTTATCTAGATATCATACATAATGTGTATATATAACATTTGAATATATAACACATGCATAATACATACATACAAATATAGATAATATATATAATATATATATATATATATATATATTTTACCTTGACAATAACAGCAACATAAACTATACTACATTTCATAAACACACTGTATATACACACATGACATAATACATATATGTATATATAATACACATATAATACATATAAAATATACATAAATATACATGCGTCATACTATATATATATATTAATATAATCTATAATATGAATATATTATAATTATATTAAAAAAAATATAATATTTTATATATATATAAAATATATATATAATAGTATAAATATGCGTGCATGTGTGTTGCGTGTGTATGTGTATCATTTTGACGAGGCGCTGCACAGACACACTCACAAAAAACACACACAAAGGAACTAAACAAATCGAGATTATATTTTTATGGACTTTTTAAACCTTAGTGAGCTTCATATTCGAAGGACCTCTAAGGGAACCTAGGGTGACATATATAAGAATATTGCATATGTCGTAATCCGCAGATTTTCATAAAAATGAATTTAGTCAAATTTTGAAGACTAACTATAAAATGGCGCGCGCGGTGGTGTATATGTTGTTATATATATGTTTAAAAATTGGTGCTGTATGCATGTGTGCCTTATATTATATATATATAATATCTAAATATACAATATATATATACATACATATATATATACTAATATATATAAATTTTATAAATTTTAAAATTATATTATATAATTAACATATGTGTGGTGTGTCTGTGACAGTTGCGGAATTTTATTTCAGTACACTGCGGGTTCCCAATTTGTAATCTGGCAAGATCGAGTAAACATAGCGTTTAAAAATATCTTATGAATGAGGCCCAAAACCCAGGTTTTTTGACAAGAGCGGATTTGTAGAATATAATAGCCAATAAGGTATTTAATATACATTTTTATGAAACGAAATAAACATTTGATATTTCGTTTTTTTCAAATAGTTTGCAAAACATGAGTATTAATTTTCGCTGGCTTTAGGGAATGTTTTTACAAATGCGACTTTGGAATTTTTTATCGAATGCAGCCTATGGAGATAAGGCGCATTTCCTTTATTTGAACACAACATGAACGATGATATTTGCATATTTTTGAACCCTTATGTATGAAGCTAAACAAATAGAAATCTCAAATTCCTGAAGTTAAAGAAAATAATGGTGGTGGGACAAAGGGTTTTAATAAATGAATGTTCTTTCCGTTGATTTCCCAATTTGCTTTTTTTACATATTACTGTTTTTTAAGAGTAAAAGGCACAAATATCTTAAAAAATGATGTGTTTTACCAGTTATCAATTATACAAATCAATTGACTTTCAGTTTAAGCAAATAATTTTCCTTTTCGTTGAACGTGGTTTAAAATGTTTTTGAAATGCAAAAACTCTAATTTCTAAATCGTATTCAAGTCGCTAGTAGTCAAAAAACTGAAAATGGTCACATCCCAAAATTTTCAACACGCACACATGCTCACAAAGATGAACCCTTATATAACTTAAAGATTTATCAACTTCATTTGTTCAATTAGCTGCTCTAGATAGTTAAGTAACGAGTATTTGCCAAAGCTCTCGCCGAAATTTTCATATCAATTCTTACAGCTGCCCTTTCGAGCCATTTAAGAGAGCGGGGTCCATAGTGTAAATATTTTCAGCTATAATCCCTTTGTGAAAATGAAAGCGGGGCCCCTTCCATTTGGGGTTCCATTTTCATAATCAAATAATCAAGAAATCTTGTATGAAAAAATTTCTCTTTAAAGCAACGATATTTAATAAAATTAATACATATAGAAGAATTGCTTTCGTAAACTTATCAAGAGAATATATAACTTTGACTTGCAATGAGATTAAATAGCAAATTTAATGACACTACAACTACAGTGGTAGACATGATTGACAAACGATGAATAAAATTTTAAAAAGACAAACCAAAGTAAATATAGCACTCCTTCTGAATAAATTGAAAACATTTAAGATATTAATACATAGACCTTAATGAAAGTAAGATTACCTTCCTTCAAACCACTGACTTGTAGTGTTGAGTTGAAACAGCTGACGTGCATTTACTTGTCAGCTGTTCGAAGTGGACGCGTTCATAGAAACGGCTTGCTATGAATATTGAGAGCGAAAACCATTACAATTGCACAAGAAAAAGTGTATTCGTGATGAACAAACGAATCATACATATATTTGTAACTCTCAAGTATATTAAAAAGTACACAACCATCGCTCACACCGCGGCAGACAGGCAAAACACACAACGCGCGCGCACACACTATGCATTTCACACCACAATGGTAAGCTCTTTATTTCTCCATTCCATAATGCCATGTAAATTTATAATGGAGAATATAACCTGTATTTTTTAAGAATAAGATAAGTTCGATTTTCGAAGCTTTGCCTCGCCCGGCTTGCATGAGGGGAGTCCGCCTTTTGTCGACTAAGCCGACTCGCTTACGGGTGAACCTAGTCCCCCCGTGGTGCCAGCACAGCAGTAAATTCCAGGCGACAGTGCACTTTTTCGCGCCTGGGCGGGCGCGAACCGTAACCTGGATGAGAGGACGACACTTTACCACTTACTAGACGAGGCTTGTTGTTTTCTGCTTTTGAAAGTGTTTTTCGTTGAAAGAAATCTCACTTTTAGTTTTGACAGCTGCTACTAGGATGGTGCAGCTTCAAGAAGCCATGCTTACTTCTAGCGATTGTGTGATTTCTATTTGATTTCGCTGCCATCCCTAGATATTTGAAAGTATGAGGCGTTTTTCTACATTCAAGAAATATTTCAATTCATTGTAATTGTTGTGTTCAAATAAGCGCCTTACCTCCATAGGCGTTTCCATTTCGATATACAATTTCCAAAAAGTCGCATTGAAAAACATTCCCTACAAAGGACCATAACCAATACTCAGTTGCACCCTTTTTGAAAAAAACGAAATATCAAATGCTATTTCGTTTTCAAAAATAGATATTATAAACCTATGCATTTAAATCAACCATCCGCTCTTTGTTACAAACAACCCGGTTTTCGCCTCATTCTAAAATATTATTACGCTATGTAGGTTGCAGAGGTACAACGATTGGGACCCCGCATGTGTACTGAAATATAATTCCCCAATGTCTATACTTTATATTATATACATTTTAATATATATATAAATTCAATAAATATATATACATATATATATATAAAATTATATATATATTATATAAATGTATGTGCGTGCTTGGATGATGGATGTATTATATAATGCTATTGTATATATATGGTAACAAATAACCCCTTTCATTGGAGTATTAAATTATTCTTATGCCAATGTAGGGGTCAAAGCCTTATTTTTAAATAAAGAATGTAAATCATTTTATTTATTTCATGCACGGGAGTTATTCCCTTTTTCCAAATTCCGATATTTTTTAAATTTGTTCATGTTCTGTATTTTTTTATCTTAATCTTTGATATTCGAAGGAAATTTTCGAGTAGTAGGGCCCCCTAATTATTTTAAAGTATGAAGGGAAAAGCGGGTTTTCTTTTAAAAATATATTTAAAAAACCACATATTCAATAATTAACCTCCCCTCATCTCAAAGTTTTCGGCACCTCACCTTTTAACCCCCAAAAGTGTAAAATCTTTAAAAACAAAATGTTTTATGACACATTAAAAATACATGGATAGTGGAACCTATAAGACAAGATAAAAAATAGCAAACCACAACGGTCCTCCCAACCCCCGCCCAGTCCGCCAGCCTTTCCTCAACCCCAAGTATTTTTAGTAGTTTGAGCCCCTTTCCCTGTTATTCCCATCAATAAGAAGGGGTTAAACCCCTTGAATCGAAAGGAATATAAACCCCTAGCGTACATTATTCGAACCCATTTTTTAAGTAGTGTCAAAGTAAAAATTCGTATTGGGCTGGGAGATTCGCGGTCGTGTTTGGGACAACGGGGTTATCCCCATTCCCCCAAACATTCCCCAACCTCCCCTTAAAAAAAAAAAGAATGATTTTTTTATTTTTTTATTTTGTATATTATTTTAATAACGGTACATAATGCATAAAAAAAAGAAAAATGGAAATCTTTACAAAAACTCAAAACGGGAAAACCCAAATCGAAAAAAAAAAGCGACCCCTTGAAAAAATCATCAACGGTAAACTTTGATATTTTTCTCAATAAAAAATTTCTGAGCAAAAAAATTGGGAGGAAGTATATGAAGATGATGATTTTTTAAACTTAAATTTGATTTCTAGAAAAACATCGGCAATTATTTTTTTTTTTCCCTTTTATGGGGTGGATAAAAGGTTTAAATTTTCTGAATCAAGTAAAATCAGATTCTCTTTTTTAAAATTTTCATCTTTGAAAAGAAAACCAGGGTTTGTGGTCTGTGTAAATTTTGAGAAAATGTGGGGATAACAACATTTCAAAAACGGGTATTAAAGAACCCAGAGTTTTTTTCACAGTAAAACCCCGGATTTCTTTTCGAGTTTAAAAAATTTCATTAAAAAGAAAAACAGGATGACGATCCTTTCCCATCAGCTTGACACGAAACAGCTCCGCTCCGATTCACTCATTACATAAAAAGTAACGGCCCTCGAAATTTTGGGAAAAAACAAAAAAGGGGAGGGGAAAATACTTGCTTGCTTTTAAATGTAGCTTGCGGTTCGTCTTAGAGATAATTATCCAAAATTTTGGGAATGTAGCTAATGATGAATAAAATGAGAAAATCCCTTTTCCACCCCCAAGCGTCCCCGGGGCGTGGGATGAGTAGAAAAACGATGTAATTTTGTTCCCTTTCTGTAATTTGAATAGTCTTATCATAATAAGTTTACCCAAAAATTTGAAAGTTATACCATTAATGTTTAAACCCTGTCAATGTACCAAGCTTGCCACCCCTGTGCTTAGCCAGGGGGTAAAAAAAGGACAAAAAAACAAACTGCTCGTTCATTTTTTTTGGAGGGGAAAATTTACCTGTAAAATCGTTGCCTCGATCTTTCCACTAAAAGGGTTTAAATTTTTCCCCCTGCCCCAAATTACCCTAAGAAATAACCTGGTTTTAAGAAAAATCACTTTGGCAAAATTCGTAGTTTTCCTCAGTTAACTAAAATCTCTCCTGTATTGTATGTACAATGCATCTTAAGTGGGGATATACATCATCAACAGCTTTTATTTGTTAATTACCCTTTTAAAAATTGGCAGGGGTTTTAAAACCAAACGCCAGGGCAAAGAAAGCTAGAGTATTAAAAAAGTGGATGCTTTCGAGTTTTGTGCAAAGAATTGCCTTTAGCCTTTAACAATAAATTTTGGTTACAAAAAAAACTTGTCCTTGGGTCAATGCATGATCTAATCGGAAGGGGAAACTATCATATTTTGTGCTTCACTGTCTGAAATCAGATTTGAACGAAAAAGATAAATCTGTTTTCAAAATATACGGAGAACCCCCTCACTCATGCTAGCTCGTAATGCCGTTTTAACATAAATTCCCTTGGTTGTTTTAAAGGGGATCTATAATGATGTTGTTAACAAGGAGAATGCTACAACATCTAGAGAATACTTTCCTTTCCCATTACATACTTCACAGTGTCTTTAATTTCATCATTATGAATTTCTTATTTTACACTTATTGCCACTCAAGAAAATTTTCATACGTTGAAATAAGGCCTATCTGATTAAATAACTCAGTCGCATCTTTTACGTCTCTGGTTGTATAACATAATTTAATTACTTACTTTTTTTACGACATAGAAACCGAAGTACCGTGCTTTTAGACCAGCACTTTATCTCCTAAGGAAAAAGATCGAGGTCTAGTATTCTTATCGTACCACGACTTTGTGTGTCTGGGCCTCATTTAGATTTGCCAGTCCACAAGCTTTTGTTAGTCTAGGTCGAAAATCCACCACATACTTCAAATTGTTTGAGTCACCCTCACTATTTAAACATCCCCTCTCAAAAGCAAAAGGGGGCCCTCTCGCTCAGGGCCGATAAACAGTTTCAAAAGGCAACCCAAAGACCCTGAACGCTCTCAATGGCCGAAAATATTAACACAGGTATCCCTTCATCCATTTTCCCAATGTCATGGAGTTTGTCATATTCTTAGAGTTGGTGAAATCTTAGATGAGAATAATATATATATATAATATATATATATATAATATATAATATATATATTACTAAATATATATATAATATATATATATATATAAAATATATATATATATATATATAATATATATAATATTTTAAAAATAATATAATATATTATAAATTAATAAATTATTATATAATTATCTATATATATAGAATAATATATATAATTATTTTTAGCCCTCGATTACCACCTGGCTAATGACGCTTGGGGAAAGTATAGTACATTTCATGCATGGCATAAATATATAATGGTATTACAATGAAATTTAACTATAACATTATTTGATAACCCACTATATCAGTTAAGGAAAGGAACAATTACACAGTCCCTTATCTATCATCTCACCGCCAAAATTTATAATACTACATTCCAATTTAGGAAAAACATAAAAAATCTTCTAAAAACTTTCAGATGATAAAAGGGTTACCAAGTTCTCGCACTCATGCTAGTGTCGAAAAGGTAACACATGCATGATATCTTTAAAGTGTTGTTAATTTTGTTCATACACAGTTTACCCCATACTTCTTTGACATACAAACGGGTACTGACTCTAATACAATCTATATCAGCCAATTCTTGTGATGACATATCACACTGTTCTTTGATCTTTTTATATAAACCGATGAATAAATGTTACAAAAACCCGGTCATAGTGCTCTATGCTACAGCTCATTGGCTTGAATTAATCAACAAAAAGGGTCCTCTTTAAGAAGCTTTAATGATAATAAATCCTAAAAAGGGTACCCCAAAGATCTTTCCACATTGTCACATGCAACTTGCTGGGAGTCACATGATCATGCCCAGGTTTCACAGAATTACCCCAAAAGATATCAGGGCCCTCGTTCTTTGCACGATACAGTTTACCTAAAGTCATTTAATATTGCCAGCACCTTGTCTAGCTTCAGAGCCTGGAGGCACTCGTGAATGAGAAATTTTCTGGCCCTTGTTTTAATAGAATTCGGTAGCATGGTATCGCCAATCATTTGCGTATCTGCCATCATGAACCTCCTACATCCTGGTTCTGCCAAATATTTATATACCCAACAAAAGCGGATCCGTAAAGTGTAGATTCCTATCCCATTGGACGGGTTTTTAAAATTCTTTAAAATTTTGAGCATACTGTTAAGTTGCAGGGGGGGGCACTATCTTATTGGGACGTGTATTTTATACATTTAGGTACGACATTCCACAGTGGAACAGAATCCATGTAGCGCATAGTTAGGGTATTTTGTGACAATGTTTTTGTACCATGGTTTTGAATATGATCGAGTTGTCATCAAGTGTTCCTTATTCCATTTTTTTTGTCTTTTGGGAACTTTGGAACTGTACAGTGGGGGGGTTCTGTGTTTGATTGAATTAAATGTGTTATTCATGTATAATATTCTTTGAAAATAGAAGGTAAATTCAGTTCGTTTTCATATTCACAATTTTGTTGACTAGGGACACCAGAATGATCCTCATGGGATCATTCTCTACAATTTTTTAAAATAGTAAATCTATTCCTTGAACATACTAGGGCCAAAGCATTGAAATATATGACTGACCATTTGTATGACAAGTAAGTCTCGCAATATTGACATTTATACCATGGTCTCTGCCAACAAATGATCTAAGTGGTTTCACCTGCTTCCCACCTCCTTTTCTTCAGTTTCTGATGAATTCTGCATCATTGACAATCGCCAAAATTCTAGTCAATTTTCATTTATATGAAACCTTTGGCCCGGGGGGATTAACTTTGAGTGCCTTGTTTTTTTTTAGTCGAGATTATCAAGCCACGCTCAGTAGCCCCTTTCTGAAAGTATATCTAGAAAATCTTGCATTCTCTCCTCAGATAAGGGTTGATGCAAATTCATCGACATAGCAAAAAAGGGGGTCATTGCCCTCAAGTATATATCGCCTAGTAATCTATGTATTAGGATATTAAATAACATGGGCTAATTACACCACCCTGTGGGGTGTCCTTTTTCTAATGCTTTTGTATGAGTACTCTTAATGCCTCTGAAGAGAACCTGAGCCGATCGATTGATAGATACATTTGAATCCATTTACATTTTCCCGAATACTAAATGGCTAGTTGTTCATGGATATTTTTTTTGTTTGCAATATCAAAGGCGATTAAGATCAAGCAATATGTTCGCACGCTGGGTTTGAGTTTGTTAAGTACCTTTCAAAACAGTGGAGTTGCTACGTCCTATCGTCTGGGGGATAACTGTTCGATACATAAGTCTGTTCAGAATTATTTTTTCAAATACTCTGCACAGACAGAGGTTAAGTACTGGGTTTAAGTATAGGAGTGATTAAAATTTTAGTCCAGAAGCTTTGGGGGGATTCCTTGTGATAGGCTGAGTCTATAAAGTGGAAAAATGGGTGCCTGTACCTGAGCAATGAGGTGAAGGACGGTGTTGGTAAAGCCCTCCTCTTGATTGGGTTTGGGATCTACTATTTTGGGCGTGTGTTATCTCTTTGGGGGGTGTTTGTTGGGGTGTGAGTGCCGAAGGTATGGCTGGGTGCTGGATTGATTGATTCTGCCCCAGTCAACAGCTAAGGTCATTAGCGCGAATACCTGTTAAATAGAGATATTAAATTAGATATTAAAATCTATCAATAGATATCTTAAAAATAACAAGTAATAGTCAAAAAATAAGTATTTGCTCTAAGTGTATAAAATTTATTTCATAAACATTTTGCATAATTAAATTTATTGAAAATATTAGTCTCCCTAAGGAAATTAATAAGACCCTCTTGGTCACAATCCTCCCCCAATACATTTTTCAGTGTATATGGGGGAGGCAAGACATACTTTAGGTCTGAGAATGTTACACATCTTTCACTACATGTGCGATCGTTAATGGGCCCGGCATCGCTTGCAAAATACTTGACGTTTACCATCATCGGCACATGAGTCAGTCTTGTGTGCCCCCAAATTCTTAGCTTGTTAATGCAACTTCCACTTTCGGTTTAGATTTATGCTAGTCACCCAACTGCCAAGTTCATCTCTAATCTCTCGCAGTTTGTTTCTGGAGGTATGTCTCCATTGTTCCTTCCCTTTTTTGCAAAGCCAACTCTGATGTGGGGTTTTTAGGTTGGTGTGTGGAGAGGAAATGGAGGGATCACCCAAAGGGTGAGCGGCACGCCCTTTGGCCCCTTTTGATCAGCTCGCTCATTCCCACTGATACCAAAAATGTGCTGGCACCCAACACAGGTTATCTTTTTACGTGTTGACATCAGGCAAGCCAATTTGAACCTCCTCCATACTGGATGTGATGAGTTAAAGCTCTTGATTGCTTGCAAGGCACTCGAGAGTCACAAGTATCACAATAGAAAGGTTTGTAGATCTCTAGTTTATCTTAACTACTGCAAGGACGGCAAGTAACTATACAATGAAGTCGAGGCTGCTAGAGAAAGACTGCCAGATGCAGTCTTTTCTGCTCACTGCTGCAAAGCCCACAACATTTTCAGATTTTGAACACCTCTGTATATATTGCATCTGATCCTTGTTATTGAAATGTACTGAAAAAATCTCTCTCTGACTTGCTTCGGGTCTCTCCCCTTTTCCCAAATTCTGACCAAATCCGCTCGACTTGATTAGTCCATGGGGATTGGGGAATTCCAACAGCAAGAACCTTAGTGAAACTTAAACTAAGATTTCCACAGGATTCCTCATTCTTTTCCATGAAACGGTATCCTCAACGGGTTGAAAACCCAAACTGGATGTAGGAGACCCGGAATCCTTTGTAGCTCGTGTAGTAAATCAGGTTCACGTAGTCCCAGTGTAATGAAAGAGGTGGTTTTTTCCACTCTCAGCATACGGGACTCCCCAGTGTAGCCGCAGTACAGATTCTGAGAGCTTCATTATTTCTGACAACTTGTTGGCATTCATCAGACCACCATGGTACCGGTGGGCCCACGGTAATGCCCACTACTTTCGGAATGGATGCTCTGCTGCAAGGTGAATTGTGAAGTGAAGTGATTTTAGCATATTGAAACACTGGAAATCATTCACAGAACTTTGGAACTGCGTTGATTTAAAAAGATTGCATTCAACAGTTTCAAGTCGCCCCTCTGCACTCCATGGCTGAATCCATTCACCTCCTGCAAAAGTATTGGAAAGTGGCGCTTCCATGGTAAGTTTCCATGACACCAAATGAAATTCATCTGTGAATCAGGTGAACAATTGACAGGTTAATTTGGAGAATGTCCCAGTTGAAATTTGGGGAAATGAGTGGGATTTCACTGTTCTTTAAACGGCATCTACTTTTAAGAACAAGGACTCCAAGGCCTACCTCGAGGGCTGCACATGTGTCTCCCAGAGGGATGCCAACCATGAAATTCCCAAAAGTAGAATAATGTGGTACTGCCCAAGTAGATCTTCAAATATCTTTTGAGATTATGGGAGGAAGGTAGCAGGGGTAAGGGCGTTCAAGCCCAATCTCACAGCCCTTTACCTGCAGTGTTGTCTGCAAGTGGTGCCTGGAAGGGAATATCCTGACGCCATTGCGCTGTACTCCATGAGGCATTATCAAAGATCGATAATGGGAATTTGGAATCCTCTCAGGAAATCGTTTGATTTTTCCCTTTGGTCAATCTCTTGTAGGTATACACAAACTGGGCAGAAGTAGGATATGCTGTCTTCCATTTGAAAGAATTCCTGACGTTCCCATTGGATTAGGGGTCCATTCTTTAAAACTACCCCTTCATAAGGTTTTGGCAGCACCTTTGGTCAAGTTTGCCCACACCTTTAGGTTTTTCCTTCCCAGGATTTGGGAGATCTTTTGAGGGGTGGGTTTTTCCCGTTGGAACTAATTTCCCAGGCTCCCTTTTGAAGGCCGGTTCTTTGCGGCAAAGGAAGACCTGAGCCTTTGTTTCAGGGGCTTTGCCTAGCAGTGGAGCCCCTGTGGATTTGGGGGCAGCTGAAACTGTCACCGTTGAGGCCCTTGAGCCATGCTGATGGCTCCAAAGACCCAAATTTAAATGAGTCTTTTGAACAGGTTCAGATTCCTTGGTGGAAAGGCTTACCCGGCCTTTGCTTCAGGGTATTTGCCTAGCAAGCCGAGTTTCCCGTAGTGAGCTTCACTTTTGAGGCTTGAAACCTTACCTGATGGCTCCAAAATCTAACTTTGGGAGGATTCCTTTCCCATTAGACCCTCCCCTCCATTCCGTTCTGGTGGAATTCACCAGAGGCAGTGTCGCAATATAGGATGATGACTTGTACCACACTTAACATACTCTTGGTTATCCATTTACCCTTAAAATTGGCAAGAGTTGGCTCCCTGCCATAACCCTGGCAAATGGAAGCACTGCATAGGTGGACATATGCTTTACCTTGAGGTGGTACCTGCCAATTAAACTGTTCGGAAGGACTAAGTGTGAAGTTAGACGGAATCTGGTATCGAATGTACCAAACAACAACTTTTTCTTTTAAACGTTTACTTGCACTACATTAAAATTCTTAAGTTCCCTTAACAGTTTCTCCTAGAATACCCCATCAACCCGGATAAACATTCCCTACACTGATTGAGGGTTTTGTGAGGGAACAGAAACTTTAGCCCCAGGGATGTCACTATCCCCCACAGACAGTCACTCTCATCTGGTGACGAAACCTCAAACTATCAGGCTACTCAAAAATATCAAGATCCATGTGGGTACCCCCATCAAAGGTCTTCACTCCTAGGTAATACTATATTGAAATACTTCAATTTACCGGTAGATTCCTTAGTGGATGAGACTTTTCCTTCTTACCTTTTTTGGAGCCTGGAACCATTACGTTCCATCTTGCCTTGGGGAAGTTTAAGGTTCTAGAGGTGACATTGATGTTCAGAGGAATGGTCGCAGTTTTGGAGAGACTAGATCTTTATAATTTGTAGTTATCATACAATTAAGAATTCCTCACCCATCACCCACCATGAGTCAACGAGGGACTATATTGGGCTCAACTCCAAAAACACAGGGTTTAAAGAGGAAATAATACACAACCACTATATAGTACTGATGGCATTCGCGGGGGGCCCAAGGCTACGACTGAACAGTGCCCGCTTGACCTAGCCATATTTGACGAGCCATTTGACTTGACGGGCTGATCACCCGTCTAACCAGAATAAGGACCAAAGAGTGTGTCGCTAGCTTGTAGGCGCAGCGTCGCATGCTCAACCCTCAAGGACTCCTGTCTCCTGGTAATACGGTTTTCCACGCACGGCAAACACTTTGGGAGAGTTTCTCCCTGGTCCAAGATGGAATAAACCAGGGGTGGTGCACCATCCCCTCTCATAGCCTTGGTGAAACCGGAAGCCATTTTGGTCTATCCTCATGGGACCCCTCTGTATGGGTAGCTCTCTGGTCCAGCTCACCAGATCATTGGGACCTCAAGCCCCCCCCCCCACCGCACTGAGGCAGCTTCTGTTAGGGGGGAATATTGTGGAAGATAATAATTTAAATCTCACTATTGTTTTGGCTGTTAGAATTCCCCAATTCCCTCTTGGACTAATCAAGTCGAGCTGGTTTGGGTTTGGGAAATTTGGAAGAGATCAAGCAGAATCAGAGAGAGATTTCTCAACACACTTCTAAGTACAAGGAGCAGATGCAATATTTTACAGATGGTTCGAAATCTGAAAATGGTGTGGGCTTTGCAGCAGTGACCAAAGGAAGACTGCATTGGTAATTTTTCTCTAGCAGCCTTGATCTTCACGCAGAATTAATGCCATCCTTGCAGCAGTCAAGATGACTAGAGATCCTTACAAACATTCTATTATATATTATTGTGACTCTCGCAGTGCCTTGCAAGCATTAAAGAGCTAAAACTCATCACATCCAGTGGTGAGGGAGGTTCAAGATTGGCTTGCACAAATGTCAACACGTAAAAAGATAACTCTGTAATGGGTGCCAGCACATGTTGGTATCAGTGGGATAAACGAGCTAATCGGAAGGTCAAGGCATCTGCCATAGCCCTGTTTTTGCTCTTTTTCCCTCTCCCACACGCCGACCGAAACCAGCATCTTTTGTCGTCGCCAAAAATGGATGGAAAAAATGGGGGTATACCTCGAGAAACAAACTGCAAGAGATTAGAGTGACCTTGCCAGTTTGGGTGACCAGCATCCCCCCAAACCCAAAAAAGTAAAAGTTGTTTTAACAAGACTAAAATTGGGCACACAGACTAACTCATGGGTGATAATGGCAAAAACTTAGTGAGGGATTCCAAGAGCATTAACGGTCGCACATGAGGGAAGTGGCAACTTTCTCAGACCAAAGGCGTATGTACTTGTCTCCCCCTTATACATTGATAAATGTATTGGGGGAGGATTGTGACCAAGAGGGTCTTATTAGGGAGACTATTTTTAATAAAATTTAATCATGCATGATGTTTATGCAATAATTTTATATATTTAGAGCATAATATTTATGCTTAGATTTTTAATATATTTATTGTTATATGTAAGATATTTGTTGATATATTTGTAAAATTTTATATATTTATTTTTTTTTCCCTCTATCAGGTTTTCGCCGCTAATGACCTTTTGAAATTTGAAATAATCATCAATCTCAAAGGTCTGAATACTCTAGACAAAGGTGCAGGAAATTGCAAATGAACCAGGATAACGTGTATCCTGCAACAGAACGAGGTCATAATATACGTTTTGTGTGGATTCCATTGCATGATTGGAATCCCTAGGCATGATCCTGCTGATCATCTAGCAAAATCAGTATGTAACAAGCAAAGTGTGGATATAGATCTTGGGGTACATCTTTCCAAAATTTTATACATCATTAAACTTCCTCAAAGAGGACTTGTCTGAGTTTATTACTTTCAACGCCCCGAAACTGTAGAAAAATACACTATGACCGGTTTACACAGATTCATTTATCTATGGTTTTACATAAAAAAGAAGACTTGGATATAGATTGTATTGGCAGATCTACAATTTGTAATGTCAAGAAAATCAGAGTGCCATGTGTTACATCTTTCAGACCACTATGAACCATTTCATATCATCTGATGTCTTAAAAAATAACTTTTTGTTTATCCTAAATTTGGAATGTAGCATCACATGGAAACCCCATGTAACAATGCCTTTCAATGCCCACCCCTGTACGCCATTGTGGTAGATGAGTAGATGAAGGACTGTGTAAGTGTTCCTTTCCTTTAACTGATGTATTACTAAGCATAATGTTATAGCCCAAATTCAATTTGGCCAATATTAATGTTATGCCCTCCTGTGTAGTTATCCCGGGTGGTAAATAAAGTACTAAACTAAACCAAAGTAGTGCCTTAGAGCTAACCCTTTCACACATATTGTAAGGCCGAAATGCTGCAAAATTGTCTGCCAGGAGCCAGCAGAAAGAGAAAGCCTTCAACGTACCCTTCTCTGATGCCGATGAACTTTAATTTAAAGAGGAGATGAAATCGTCTTTGTTTACCATGTTACTGTCGGTTCATAATAACAAATATATCTTTATATTTATTTAATTTACCGAAATATTTATGCTAAAGATTTATTCCAATATTTCTTAATAATTTGTCCACGTCTATGGACAAATTACCGTTGATCATTTTTATCACACATAGTTTTTCATTTTTATTAACAAGGGACATAATCCAGTCCACCGGCTAATTGATATAAAGCACGTGTACGTAATTTCTCAAGTAGAAATCTTTCGTTTAAGCCAGCCTGATAAGAGTAACTTTGTTTACGACCAGGAAAAAAGGTTGTTGTTAATTAAAATTTGTTTTCTTTGTCATGGCGATGAACAAAAGATTTGATTTTGAAATTATGAAAAATAAAGGTATGCGCATCGGTTACATAATTACCATACATGTGTGAGTGAGTGAGTGAGTGAGTGAGTGAGTGAGTGTGTGGTGTGTGTGTGTGTGTGTGTGTGTGTGTGTGTGTGTGTGTGTGTTGTCTGTGTCTGTGTCTGTGTGTTGAATGTATACAGATGTTAAAGCTATTTACGAAACTTTTTTTTGCTTAGTAGTAATACTTCTCATTATCATATATAGGAATGTTATTTTATCCCTGTGTTTTGAAAACCTTTTTACACGTAATGTTGCAGTAGGCGCCAGTAGGTCTGACATTTCTGGATACCTTGTCATCATGTTTCATCAAAAAGGTTTTGTTAATTTTGTGTTGTTAAATATTTTTTAGACTGAAAATATATTTATTTACATTGCAATATGCCATTCTTTATGAATCAGTTTACACTCGAAAAATTAATAATCAATGGAAGCGATTTAATTTGTCGCCTTTTCATTTCAGCTCCTTTTTTTTCTTCTTCTTCTTCTTTTGTTATAACAGCAGTCTTTGTTTCGTAAATACGTTTGAGCATTTATTGATTTACTTTTTTATCATTTGTCGGTTAGATTGCCACTTGAATTAGACAATGAAAAACGAATACAAAATGTACATTTCCGTAGCTGAAAACTAATTTACATGAGAATGCGATCGTAGTTAATCTATAAAGTGTCGCCTCATTCTCTTCATAACCCGATTTATTTTAGGTTTAATTTTCACTTGGTCCACACAGTATTTTGGTTGTAATCAATTACACTCCGAGAAAACTTTAATACTACATTATAACTTTGTGAACGATTTATCACATCTTAATTTCAAGGCTAGATTCAATTTTTTCTTAAGTGCTATACTATACAGGTCGGAATGTGTCATGTATTCCAGTTTTTCCAAGTATAAGGTAGCTCTTCCATGAATTTCTCAGTCTGATTTCAGATGGTTGCCATACCACAGTAAACAGTTTAAAGACCAA
>NC_051397.1:25200973-25208473 GCF_015228065.2 Penaeus monodon
TGGGGGGGCCCCAAAAGGACGAAAGGGGACCCCCCTGCCACCATTTGTAAAGTCTTTTTGGTGAACAGTATGTACAGCGTATTATGACTCACAACACATGTAAGGACACTACTAGTCTAGGGAAAAGCTGAGCGCGGGGTCATGGGCCCAGCCAACTAGCCCTTAGGGCGAAGGCTGGACTAACCTTGTCATGTCATGCGCTGAACACAAATTGAGAGGTCAGACGAGGTCAGATAAAATCGTCATCTACGCCCTCAATGAATCGATGGTTTTTAACTCGACTTAGAGCCACGTGGCAACCAGCCATGTGGTCTGTTGTCTAATGGTTTACACAAGTTGTGCTCATGTACCCGCCATAATGTATGTAAATAACGAAATAATGAAGAGAGAGAGAACATACACACACACACACACACACACACACACCACACACACACACACACACACCCCCCCCCACACACACAACACACACACCACACACACACAAATATATATAATATATATATAGTGTGAGTGTATATGTGTATATTATCTTTATATATCTATATATATATATATATATATATATATATAGATCTATCTAGGCCTCCTCTTTGTCCTTGTTATCTGAAAATTAACTACATTACTCTACACCCATACATTACCCTATTTATGAATATGCTTCGCCTCTTGTGGTGGCAGACTATTAAATGATGTCTGAGGACTTTCAGCAATTAGTATTCCTTATCACACTGGGCTCGTTAGCAGAGTTTACTAAGATAAGTCTGCATGGATTCATAATATCAGGCTGATTATCAGTAGTAATTTAATCACTAAGTTACCATTGGATAGAAAAGGTAATTTCAATATATGCAGTGCCATTTCCGAAAGGATACTGTTCCTCCTTTCTTGATGTATGATAAACCACACAGTTAGAGAAAACACTATGATTAGATTAGTTTTTAACAATCCGCGGTAATTCATAATAACTATCGTTTTGATTAACACATTTTTGGCTATGTGAAGAAAATCACAAAAATACCAAAACTGACAACACAGCCATAACACAAGGAAAAGTAATAAATCCAAGAAAAGCAATACATACAGGGCATCAGTCCGAATTGAAACAAACCTTTCCACTAACTTCATGCGTTATATTTTCACATTGCCCGCGTACTATGCGAAATTCCGCCGGAGGTACAGAAACTCATACAAGTAAGTATCCTACTTACTAACATGGTAATGATTATAGTAAAACAATAATTGTTAAAGTAATTACAGTCATTTGTAGAATCTACAGAAGTATAGGTAGCAACAAATTCTTTATCTGCACTGCCAGATTCTTTGTTCCCCATAGTATAAAGCGTGAAAAGCACAATTTTTTTTCCTAGCTATAGGTAAATCCGTGTATGTTTAACTCCTAGATGGCACGGAAGATTGTTCTCCTTTTTCTAAGAAGCAACTATTTTACCTTTATTTTCTTTGGAGTTCCAACTGTTAATATCAAAACCTTTAAATTTCGAGAGAATGAATGCTTACAATTTAACTGAAAATTGCCGGACGAATGGACAATCTAAATGTAAATATCCTTTGTGAAAAAATATGGCATGCATTAAAAAAACATTCCGGGAGAGGGAATGAAAAAGTTCACGTATTGAAATTGCAGTTATTCGGAATTTCGTTAGAAATTATAACTTCGAAACGACGCTTAATTCACTCATTGCATGCACATTACTTGGCTGCAGGATAAGCGAAAAAAAGAAAAAGTTATGGGCGAGGCATATCGCCATTAGCTCAAGATTGCTTAATGATTTGATCAGTTAAATCTCTCCAACATGATAATTTATCGAGCATCAAATTCTGTTTGAATCCAGTGGTACAATAATGTATAGTCTCCGGCAGTACATGTGATAAAGTATGTTTTTTATTTTCCTTGTTTGCATTTATCGTTTTATGGTGCATTCGACTATTCGTACCTTGATTAATCAATGGATGTAATAACGATTATTCGTTATCTGTATTCATTTTTGAATTCGGATTTTTTTTCTCGTATATTTGCACCGGTGTGTGTGTGTTGGGGTTGATTGATTGATTGATTAATTGTTGCTTGCTTGCTTGTTGATGATAGATAGATAAATAAACACATACACAACACACACATATATAACACACACATGCACACACGTGTTTTGTGTGTTTTATAATTGTGTTGTGGTGTGTGTGTGTGTGTGGGGTGTGGGGGTTTAATATATATATATATATATATACAAAATAAAATATATAAAATATATATATATATATTATAATATATATATATATTATATTATATATATATATATATATATATATATATTATTATATTAATATTATAATACATGATGTATAATTGTTAAAATTTTTTCCCCTTATATTTACCATAACAATAATCATAATATTATATATATATAATAAAAATAATAATATATAATATATAGATAATATTATAATATATAGATAATAATGATTTTAAAATGTTTTTAACTAATAGATAGATAGATAGATAGATAGATAGATAAATAGATAGATAGATAGATATAGATATAGATATAGATATAGATATATTTGTGTGTGAGTATATATATGGATATATATGGACCTAAAAGAAATTATACTGAATTGTGACGTTCCCAACTCGTCAAAAGTTCAGATTCAGATTTTATTGTGCTGCTTTCCTTTTTATGTGTTTAATATTTTTGTACATTTATTTATAAACATATTTATACGGTATGCTGTACATGTATACGTATATTAAACCATATACATAGATAAAGAGCGAGCTAGCTTGAGAGATAGATATTGATAGATTTATTTGTAATCTATTTCTTTACTCACTTATTTGCTCATAAGTACACATAGTCACACACACACACACACACACAAAACACACACACACACACACACACACACACACACACACACACACACACACACACACACACACACACACACACGCACCACACCACACACACACACACACACACACACACACACACACAAAACACACACACACCACACACAACACCACACCACAAAGCACAGCACACACACACACACAACATCACACGTTATATAAAAATATATATATAAAATATATATATATTTAAAATATATATATATTTTATATATGTAAAATAAAAATATTTTTTTTTTTTCTTTAATTTTTTTTTTATTCATTCGTGCCATCACCGATGCGGTGTTCGATTTACACTCGCGCAGATTTGCATAATTTTGGGTAAATCATATATATACATGTATATACATATATGAAGATGTATATAATATATGGGTATGTATAAACACAACACACAACACACACACACACACAACAACACACAAAATATATAATATATATATATTATATATATAATAATATTTTTATATATATATATATATATATACAAAATATATATATATAATAAATATAAAATAATATATAATATATAGATATATATATTTTTTTTTTGTTTTTATTTTTATTATTATTTATTATTTTTTATATTATACATTTTAAAGTAAAATTTTATTATTATTATATATATAACATACTTATACATATATATATATATATATATATATATATATAATATATATATATTATATTATTATATATAAAATATTATATATATATATTATATATTTTATATAAATATTAAATAATTAAAATATAATATTTTTGTGGGTGGTTGTGTGGGTTGTTGGTGTTTTTGTGTTTTGTGTGTGTGGGGGTAACATATTGTTATATTAAGTAAATACAAAATGAAACTATATGTTCATTTGCAACATACTACAACATACATACAAATAAAATAATAATATATTTTAATTATAATATATATTATATAAATATATTATTGTGTGGTTGTGTGGTGGTGTTGTGTTGTGTGTTTTTGGTGTGTGTGGGTTGTGTGTGTGTGTGTGTGGTTGTGTGTGTAAATATGAAAAAAGAGAACCATCCAATGACCCTGGGGTCTGCGTAACGAGAGTACGCTTATTTCAGCAATCTTTGGGAAATTGGGGCGCCGGCAAAATAACCAAAAAAAAAATGAAAAAATACTAAATATAGAAAACCCTACTCAAATAAAAAATCCTTTCCCCTTTTTTTTTTTTTGAAACTGCTACAATTTTTTTTTTTTAAAAGGGAAATTTTGGGGGAATTTTCCACAATACGTCCCTTTGTAAATATTAATTCAAACGATTAAATGGTGAAAAAATATCGAAATAAAAATTGAATAATTATTTCAAAAAGTGTTAATGAAAATGCAACTTGGGAAAGATGAAATAACAAAATGTAAAGTGGGCCACCTGTGCTTTAGCTTAGCCCCCGAAACAAGCCATCACCTCATAAGGGTTCCTTGATTACGCCTTGATTATCGTAATTTAGTAAAATTGGATAGAAGTAAATAAAAACATAATAATGGCAGTAACTGACTTTGAAAATATTAATAAATAGCAGTGTGGGTCAAATATATCAATTGAACAGGGTTCATGAGTGTGACGTGATTGGCAAGGAGACCGTCGACTCGCCAAAGGGGTCGCATATACCAAACTTATAATCCTGGGTAGACTTATAAAATGTGATGTCATGAATCCTGTCAAATAATTTAAGTGATTACAAGTGAAATATGAAACAATGGGTTTCATAGTTAAATTAACAGGGAACGGAGATGTAGAAACAGGTGCGTACGGAGATGACACGGCGCCGCGAGAGAGACGAGGGAATACTTCGTGAACTACTCTATGTAACCGATCAAGTGCAAGTGCAAACGTGAGCGACCCCAGTTTTTTGCATGTGGTGTTTGTGTGGAGTGACTGACCAACAGAAATTGGTGTAGGAAGCTTAGTGTTGACAAATACTGAGTGAATATTCGATTCGTAATCTTAATTTAAGGTCACGATTATAGGTATTTTACGGGAGGTATTGGGTATTCTGATAGTTTTTTTTTTTGGTCATATTAAATTTTAAAAAAAAAATTGTGCTTTTGAAATATGTTCCTTCCCGGTATTCTTTCCTGACCATAACTCGAATCAAAGAGGTACCCACAAAAAGGTAACTGGTGGATGGCCGGGCCCCATGAGGGAGTTTGCGCAGAGATTATCCATTGTCTTGAAAAAAAAAAAAAAAAAAAAAAAAATTTATATATAGTTATTTATATATATATATATATTATATACATATAATAATTGGTGTGGTGGTTGTGTGTGTGTGGTGTGTGTGTGTGTGTTGTGTGTGTGTGTGTATGCATATTTTTATAATTTGTGTATAAGTATATATATAGTATATATATAATATTATAAAATATATATATATATATTTATTATATTATATTATATATATTAGTATATATGTATAATATTATATATATATATATATATACTATTAATATATATATATATATATTTATTATATATGTATAATTTTATATATATATATATATTATTATATATATATATATATATGTTTATGATGTATGTATGTATGTATAATTGTATGTATGTATGCATGTATTTTGCATACCGGGGTATGACATTAAACTGAAACCCGCAACTAGTGAGAGGTAGTACCTTACCCCAGCAAGGGCCCTCTGGCTAGGACTGTCCTACTGAAGACCTGGTTCCTCCTCGCTAGCTATGGCAGCTTCCTGTCCGGCCACAAGCCTAGCCGGCATACAGGATAAGAGAAGGTAACTCTGAATTCAATCCCCTTGCTGCCTTGTAGGGTATGCCTCTTCAGGCAAAGGCTAAGCGAAGGACAACTCTGATGTAAAACGATCGGATGCGGAGCAGCGACCCTCCGATTACTAGCTCCTGATCCTTACACAGATGAATAATGAATTGTATCCGTGAACGGCGTGAACAGGACCATCGGCGAAGCAGATGGTGCCGCGCCGGGAAAGGGGGGTCCCAGAGGTACCTCAGTCCGTCATCCAGCGAAACCCTCTGAAAAATGTCCTACTGAATGTTGCAGCATGAAGTGGGGAACCATGAACTCCCCATGGCAGCATAGAACAGATTGAGAGCGAAGTAAAAGTGTTTGAGGATCGATGTGCATGGGATAGTGAAACCCACTGGATGGGTAACGGGAAGGAAACAACCCCAAGGGATGGGAGTTGTACTACTCTGGTGGAAATAAACCCGATATGCGGTAGTTGGACTTCTGATAAGACCAGGGCCCCAGAGAAGCAGTGACTGAAATAAGACCAATCAGTGACCCAGTCATCATATGAGGATGGAAGCCAAGCCAAGACCATTGAATTTCGTACAAGTGTACATGCCGCCATCGACAAGCGAGGATGATAAGGTGAGAGAAAGTTATATGCGTCGATACAAAGAGTGGTGGGGCAACATTCCGAAGAGAGAGACTCATAGTCATGGGAGACTTTAATACCAAGTTCGGAGTCAACCACATATTGCTTGTGGGTCCTTTGGACAAGGAGATACCAACGAACAGGGAGAAATTATCCTGGACTGGATGGAAGCTAAAGGATGATAGCAGTAATACATTCTTCCGTCATAGAGAGAAAGAGAAATACACCTGGATCTCCCCTGATGGGCACACAAAGAACATGATTGACTATATCATTTTCCGACGAAGAGAAAGAGTGAAAATAAAGGACTCTCGGTCACTTGTAAGTGCCGACTGTGACTCGGACCATCAGATGGTGTGGATGAAGAAGCAAGGAAAGGCATGGAAATCCCAGAGACAGAAGAAAAGGATGCGAAAAGAGACCTGGCCGTTTTAGGAAGGAGCATGACCAGAGGACATTTGAAGAAACACTGAAAAGAATGGTTGGGGACAATCTAACATGGACGTCGCTTCACCAGGGTCTGATCGAGTCAATTGAAGAAGTTTGTCCTGAGAAGCCTCCAGTATCCAACCTTGGATTGATGAGGAGTGCTGGAGGCTCATAAAAGTGAGAGCAGGTGCAATACAAGAGAAATGAACTCAGACGAACACCGAGAAGCTACAAAGAAAGCCAAGAAAGCACTTCGTAAGGCAAAGAGAAAGTGGTATGCAGATATCTTAAAGAGACAAATGAGGCACAGGCACAAGGAGACTATAAGACAGTCTACAAGAACACCAAGAAGGTGACGGAAAGAAGACAAGCAAGCCAGGAATCGGTATCAAAGATGCTGATGGCATAATGATATATGACAAAAAGACATCATGAAATGATGGAAGGACTACTGTACTGAACTATTTGGCAGGGAAGAGCATGTACAGGAGGAGATAGAGAGAGGTGAGGAAGAGCCACTGGTCTTGGAAGCCGAAATTGAAGCTGCTATCAAGAAGGCAAAGAAAGGAAAGGCGGTCGGAATAGACGAAGTTCCAGCAGAAGCTTTGAAAGCAGGAGGGGAAACAGTCATCAAAGCCATGAAGAACATCATTGGCGAGTTCTGGAGAACAAGAGAGTGGCCAGAATTATGGGTGATGTCTGATGTCCCTTACCTAAAATCCCTGGAACCCAAGATTGCACTAAATAC
>NC_051397.1:25212575-25252575 GCF_015228065.2 Penaeus monodon
CCCCAAAAAAAATTTACAGGGGAAAGTGGGGGCCCCCTTCCCTTTCTTTTTCCAAAAGGGGTCCGGCCCCCGGTTTTTTTCGGGCCCCCTGCCCCCCCAAGGGGGGGCGGGGGGGGGGAAGTTGCAAAAGGCGCCGGGGGTTCTGTGTGGCTGGGCACCAAGGGCGGGAAAGGCATCTGTTTACTGAGTCGCACCAGGGCACAAGAGCGAGTGGGGCATTATCGACACGGGCCCGGGCCCCCCCTCAGGCATAGCCTGGGCAAGGATGACTTCGCATATCAAAATTCCCCTTAGTTAGTCTGGAAATAGTTCCCAAACGACCGTTTGTATGCCCTGCGGTTTCTTGATTTTTCCCCTTTCAGTCATGTCAGGTTATAATATATATAATATACATATTTAATATATTTTAAATATATATATATATAATATATATAAAAAAAATATATATAATAATAATTATTATATATAATATATAATATATATAAAATTTTTATAAATTGATATATTTTAAAATTTATATAACATGACTAAATGAAAGGGAAGAATCAAAAAAAAATGTATATATGTATATATATATATATATATAATATATAAAATATTATAATATTATATATATATAGATATATATATAATATATAATATATATGTATATATATAAATTATTTGTATGTGTGTGTGTTTTGGGTGTGTGTTGTGTTTGTGTGTGCGGTGTGTTTTTTTAAAATAATAATATTAATTATTAATATATTTTATAAATATAAAAATTATTATAAAATTATATACATTTTTTTTTTAACGGTAGGTTATGTCTGACCGCCGTGGTCACAGAGATACCAAATTGTAATTTTCTGTTGTGTGCTCTTGGAGGGAGTACTTGTAGGGCCCCCCAGTTCCTTTTCAGGGGAGGTATTTTTGGTAATCTTTCATATAGTTACATATATGAAATCACTTTCCAAATTCTCCTATCTATTTATCTATCTATTACAATCTATTTTTTATCTATAAAATATATACCATAATTTAGTATAGGGGACTTTAAAAATTATATATAAAAATTTAAAATAATATAATATATATATTTTAAAATTAAAATATATAATTATAAAATATGATACTATGTATATATATATAGAGAGAGAGAGAAGATAGATAAAAGGACAGATAGAAGTAGAAGAATTCAACGTGCAGTCAGGTGTGTGATAATTAAAAAATTATATATATTATATATATATATATATATATATATATATATATATATATAATAATATAAAATATATATGTATATATGTTAATGTTAATGTTTATTTTATATATGTATATTGTATATATGTTATACACCACCAACACACAACACCACACACACACAAACACACACACAACACACACAACACCACACACAATTTATATATATGGTGTGTGTGTGTGTGTGTGTGGGTGGGGTGGTGTTTTTGGGGTGTCTGTGGGTGTTGTGTACATACACAAACCCCAAGCGCCCCCAGACACCAACACACACACATGTGTGCAGAAGGGTAATAATATAGTGTTGTTTTGTGGTGTGTGTTTTGGTGTGTGGTGGTGTGGTGTGGTGTGTGTGTGGGGTGTTTGTGTGTGTGGGGTGTGTGGGTGGGGTGTGTGTGTGTGTTTTGTGTGGGGGTGTGCGAAATATATTATATATATATATATATAAAATATATATTTTATTATAAATTTTAATAATAATATATGGGGTTTATAACTTTTTTAAACCTTAACCCTGAATTTTTTGATAAACTTTTGCTAGAATGAAACAAGTGCCCCTTCTTTTAGTTTTTTTTAGCCCCCCCCGACTCAAAATGAATTTTTCTTTTAAGGGCTACCAACAACAAAAAACTTTCCTTTAAAGGTTAATATCGTTCAATCATAAAAAAAACCCAAACGGCAATTTTTCTTAATAGAAAGGAAAAAAACAATAATGGGTAAAGATAATAAAAAAGGGCCACTAAAATCAAAAAATGGGTTTATCAGGTTTTAGTTAGCAACGTGAACAAGGGGGAACGTTGCCTTGTCCACATGGGGCATAATTCCTGCATCACTTTGATTGCTGTTCACAGCACGGGGTTACTGCGTGGATATAAATTCGGATGGCTTTTTTTCCACTTC
The DNA here is from genome assembly GCF_015228065.2 of Penaeus monodon. Classification (NCBI taxonomy): domain Eukaryota; kingdom Metazoa; phylum Arthropoda; class Malacostraca; order Decapoda; family Penaeidae; genus Penaeus; species Penaeus monodon. Next base: position 25,214,715 of record NC_051397.1, read on the forward strand.
TTCTGAGCCCCCCCAGTGGATTGGTGGGCCCTAAACCCTTTTCCCTAACGGAGCTTCTGGTCTGAGAACCCACGGTCAGCCCATGAGTGAAAAATGAGAGACAAACTCGCTTCACCCCACGCCTTGCATCGGGCATGAGTATAAAAGGAAGATTGAAAGAATACTTCTGAATTCCAGCGAGCATTGCTGATTTTTGGGGATTTTTAAAATTTCCACCATGGGAACGACCATGTCTCAGGAAGCGCAAACCTTGTCAGGTGGTAGAGGAACCGCATATCTCTCTCCACCCTGAACATGGGTAATCTCATCATTCCCATTTACAAATTTTTGGATTTCAATTTTTCGTAGTTTTAATTAGATTGCGTACAAAAAGTACTCAATGTCGGGAACCTTGTATTCCCCGGCTTTTGGGTCCATACTGGGTAGTATCTCCCCAGGGGGGGGGGGTTTTTGGCAGCTAAAATTGTGGTCCCCTGGTGGCCTTTGCTGCTGAACATTCTTTAAAGCCTTGAACTCCAGATTGCTTCCCAGTATTGACGCTGGTGGTGTCAGTAAATCATGTTAATTGAACCCAAACTTTTTTCGCGATCAATCGAGATGCCATTTGCAAAGCTTTTGGCCTTGCTGTCATTTAGATCCAGTGCTGCTAGCTTGCCTCGGGAGTCAGGATTCTTTAAACAAATGCCTGATACTCCGTCCCTCAGGTTGTTGCCACAAAATGGAGGGGCCCTCTGTCTTTGTGTAGACTCCCTTTATTTCTTCTTTGACCTGCGAGATGAAAGGAAGCAGAGCTGTGGTAAGGTAATTTTTTGTAATTAATTACATTAATTTTCATATTTGAAAAAAAATTTTAATTGTATTTTTATTAGTAGATAATTTAATATAATTTAAATTCTACCCCAATTTTTTAAAAAAACACTCAAAACTCCTGTTGCTGAAATATAGTTTATTTCCAAATTTTAATTTAATAAAGTATTTGTGAGAATAAAAAAAGTAATTTAATTGCTAAAAACTTTAGTCTTGTAATTCATGAAATATAATGAAAAAAAACCATGTAAAATTTTAATTTTTAAATTTAAATTTCTTTTAAAATGTATGCTTTTCAGCTTGAGCAAAAAACAATACAATCAAAGCCGAAAATGGCCCTCCACTGTTCACTGCCCAGTACTTAAATCAAAACAAGACAAAAATTTTATTTAATTTACTGGGGTTTTTCTCTCCGAAAAACCCCGCGGGGGGGATGGTGGGGATGTTGACTCCTTCATCTGCAGCTTCTGGAAGAGCTTAGCAGCTTTGCTTGTCGAAATTTTTGTTCCAGTGACCAGGTTCTCCTGCTCAGCGTCAAATGAAGGAGCTGACATGCTAGCAGGTGTCTGTGCTGGCATTCAGGTCGTTTGGATGGATGTATCGTTGTTTTAAGGTCAGCGTATTTTCTAGGCTGAGACCAACTTGTCCCCTACTCTCCTGCATGTACTTGTACAGATCTTTGTCCCTCAGCATTCAGCCATTTCCCCATCAACTTTGTGACATCAAATACAGCATCTAAACATCCATAATCTCCCAGGTCTGGTGCATTCATCAAAACCAATTGTACCAACTCTCCCAACTTTGGAATACTGATGAGCAGCAATATTATTGGGAAAGTTCAGTTGTTCAGTCCAACAAAAAGCTTCACTCCTTGGGCATTTTCTCAGTCTATCTTTCCTGCCTTGATAATCTGGTGCCATGGTTTAAAGCGGCAATTATGTCTCTCTTTAGTGGCATTCTTGTTCGTCCAGTAATGGGGTTTGACTAATGGGATAGGCCACTCTCACCATCGTGGAATTTCTTGAAGTCAGTCACATTCTTTTTCAAATCTCTTGTTCCTCTCCACTTCGCTGTAACTCTTTCTGTGTGACATCTGGATGCCAACCACATTCACTATGGGAAGAAGCGGGAAACAACACAAAACTTCACCAATTCAACATGGTAGTGCATGTATGAAAGAGAGTGAGACAGAAACTGAAACTCCAGAATTCTGGGATGGCTTAGGCCTAAAACATATCACTAGTCTAATTAAAAAGATTTCCCCAACTTGGTTTATAAAGTGAAAGCAAGAATAGAAACTAAAACTCCAGTATATTATGATGGCAGTACAGCTGATCCGTTTTCAGTCAAATTGACTTGTAATGGACCTTGTGATAACATAGCACGGTTTCGCATTTCGTATCATTGGCTGTAATGTGTATTTAATACTTTTTTGTTTCGGGGGGACTTTTTAAAAAGTGTTGAAAAATGGAGTTTGATATCTTCAGTTATACCAAAAATATCATCCAGTCATGATGCAGGGACTTTGATTTTGGAAAAAAAGTATTTACCCTAATATATATATTATATATATATATATATATATATATATAGATATATATATCTATATATATATATAGATATACAATCTATATATGTCTATAATCGACATTAAACACCACACCACATATTAAAATATATATTTATATATGTAACTTAATATTATAATATATATATTTATATGTGATATATACAACATAATATACACTTGCACATATAATATATATAGTATATATATAGAGTTTAATATATATATACTATATAATATATTATATATATATATATATATATATATATATATATATATGTATGTATGTATGTATGTATCATGTATGTAGATAGTGCATACACATACACACACAAATGTGTATATATATAGAGATATATATATATAATATGATATATATATATATATATACTATATATATATATATATATATATATATATCTATCTACCTATACATGCACACCACCACAGTATATATATACATATATATGATTGTTCTGTATATAATATATATATATATAGATATAATATATATATAATATATATATATATAATATATATATAAGATAGATAGATAGATAGATAGATAGATAGATAGATAGATAGATTAGATAGATAGAAGATAGATATAGATATATAATATATATATTTTTTTTTTTCACCCACACATATAGGTACTTAATATGATTACACAGTGGGCAGTTGGGTAACGCAATATAACTGTGTTACACTAAAACGTAATCCTAAACTAAAACCCGCAAATAAAGGGAATCCGGATGAATTTGAACAGTAAAGGATATCATTACAACGACTCGGCGCTTGGGGAAGGATGCGCACTCGCCTGAATCCTCCAATTTTCTAAGGAGCCAATTCCTTCGGAGATCTACGAACCCAAGCTACGAGAGGACCTTCACGAGTCCTTCCCTCCCTTGCCTCCCTCCCTCACTCCCTCCTTCATCATCCCTTCTCGCCTCACCTCTGTTCCATCCCTTCCTCAGAAGCAATTATCTAAATTGAATGTGTTGACAGAGGAGGAGAAGAAAAACGAATATGCAAAACGCGAGGAGGGCTCCTAAGCGGCGCAGGAGCGGGAGGGTCGAGAGAGGCGGCGACGGCGGCAGTGACGATAAACGAGTTCCGGGCGGCGCGTCCACGTTCGGCGAGAAACAAGACAAATACCTTGACATGGCAAACCCGAATCCAGCGGAACAAGAGGCAACTTTATCATGGCGCAGGCGAGCAGGGAATGGGCTGCCTGTCTGGCTTCCCCGAGCGATAAAGGAATTCACGAATGGACGAGAACAAAGCGATAAATTCATGTGGTGAAATGTGATTAAAATAATAATAAGATAAAAAAAAAAAAAAAAAAATCAGTCATCTATCTGCATCAAAGTAGCAGACCCTTGTGTGTGAAATGCATAAGTCATCCATGTGTAAAATGTCCAAATATTATGTGTATATATATATATACATACATATATACATAAATACACACACACACACATACACACACACACACACCACACACACAAACACACACACACACACACACACACCACACAACAATATATATATATGTGTGTTTGTGTGTGTGTGTGGTGTGTTACGTGTATGTGTACGTGTGTGCTATTGTGTGTGGTGTGTGTGTGTGGTGTCCCTGTGTGTGCGTTGTGTGGTGTGTGGCGTGTGTGTGTGTGTGTGTGTGTGTGTGTGCGTGTGGGTGTTATGTGTGTGTGTGTTGTGTGTGTGTGTGTTATGTTCTATACAGAGAGATAGATAAGATATATGAATAAATGTATGTATAGTCTATGGTACACACCACCCACACACACACACACACACACACACATAAACACACATAACACACACATTAATATATATATATATATATATATATAATTATATATATATATATAGAAATATATATATATATATATATATATATATATATATATTATATCTATATATATTAACATATATATTATATATATATATATGATAATATATATATATATATTATATATATATATAATATATATATATATATATACATATATATATATATATATAGAATCTATATCATAGTATATATGTATTATAATATTATATATATATTATATATATATCTGTGTGTGTGTAGTGTGTGTGTGGTGTGTGTGTGTGTGTGGGTGTGTGTGTAAGGTCTAAGTATATGTGTATATATCTATATTTGTATAATCGCATGCATGTTTGATATATAGTGTGCGTAGATAACAATACATATATATGTAAACACGCACGTACACACACACACACACACACAACACACACACATCCACACACACACAACACACACATATATATATAATAATATATTATAATATGGGTTACATATCTATCTATCTATCTTTCATATATATGGATATATATATAGACGATGGATAGATAGATATGCAAATATGTAATATATTTTTATGCTATATGTATAGTATTCATCATCATATAGACGGGGGGGGGGGGCGCCAACGCGGCATCACCTTCGCTCACTCCACAGCGACAAGGGTCCTTCATGGCAAGTCCCCAGGCAGGCCTCTCCTCCCTCTAACTCCTCATAAGCAAGGATGTCGACTGACTAAGCCATGGACCTCCTAGGTCGTCCCACAAGGCCTTCCTCAACCAGGATTATTTAGTTAAAGACACAAGCCTGATGTGTCAGGGTCATGCACAGGTAAACGAGATAAATAACCATATTGCCTGAGTTGGTGAACCCAGATTATGCAAGTAACAGGTCCCATGCCAGTCTTACGGTGTAGCTGTTAGTTGGACACATGGTCCTGCCAACTATACCCCATGATCCGGCGAAAGACTGAAAGAGGACTCGTTATACAAAGGCATAAGGACTAGATTCCAAGGCACTAGACAGTGTTCAAGATTCACTTCCATAACAGCAAACAGCCTTGCTAAAAATGTAAATTTGTCCTCTGCATCAGGTACCAACATCTCAAATGCTCTGGTGATCGAGTTCATGGCTCCTGCTCCCAGGCCAATTCGTCTACTGACTTCTTGGTCTGACAGCCCAGAGATATGGACTACACACCAAGGCAGGTAAAGCTCTCTGTGACTTCAAAGTCCTCACTGCAAGCAGGGGTCGACAGAACAAGTTCCCATAACAGGTCCCCAAAATCCTGAATCTTGGTCTTGGTCCAGGAGGCCTCTAAATCCAAATGCTTTGCCTCATTGCTAAATGCATCAAGAGCCGCCACCGGGGTTCCAGAGACTTTGATAGGTTAGCAACATTGTCGGCAGAGTAAAGGTCTGTGACAATTAACAAGGAAGAGTTTGACAGCCGCCGCCATACTTTACAGCAATTTCAGTACCAGTATATAGGCTTCCTTTTAGGCCAATAATCCATGTTAGAATTCGCCTAAGTCATAGCGATGCTCAATACACCAGATCACACACTTTCTTGAGATCAATATAAGCTGCGAGCAGCCCACGACCGAACTCACGCCGGTGTTCTACAATGACTTAAAGCACTAGGATACAGTCTATTGTGGACTTGCCAGGAATGAATTCAAACTGCTCCAGTCTCTGGTGCCTTAGTGGGTGGTCGCAGATCCTTTTCAGAAGAATGCAGGGGAAAATCTTGCCAGGTGTACTGAGCAGTGTAATGTCACATTAGTTGCTACAAGTCCCAACAGTCCCCTTTACTCTTCATGAGAGGGATGAACGTGCCCCACAACAGGTTAGGGGGAATAGAAAGAGATTGCTAGATGGCAGTCAAACTGTATGCAAGCCCTGTGTCATAGGTTTGCCCCCAGCATTTAGCTACTGAAAAGGGTTATCACATATGCCTGCAGCTTAGAAATCGCCATCTTAACCTCAGTTATTGCAGGAGGTTTCTCGTTGATGGATGAGTCCAACACAGGTATTGTGATACCACTTGCATCCAAACAAACTGCTGGAAGGTCTACCAGGTACAACTGCTCAAAATATTCAGCTCAATGTTCAAGCACCGCAATATTATATGAGCTGTCCATCTACTGAACGGACTGTAGTCATCTGCAAGGAAGGCTTAAGAGTTCAGCTTTCTCAAGGCTTGGTAGGCAGGGCAAAGGTTATTTACTAAGAAATGGCTTCAACCTCCTAATGAACTGTTCCTTGTCCCTTCTCAACAGTGTCCAAGCCCTATGCAACAAGGAATAGTGCAAGTCCTGATTGTCATTCAGCCGAGCCATGCAACGTGGTTCTGTAGCCTCCAATGTCTCCAGTGAGATGAAATTCTGCCTTGCCCTCAGGTGTTTGCAAATGAACTGCACTGCTTAGAATGTTACTTGTTTGAAGGAATCCTACAGATCAACTGGATCCATCAGGTTTTCAAGTTCTGTGAACCGACCAGAGACTGCTGTGGTGAACATCCAAACATACCCCTCCTCCTCAGTCGGTCCAAGTGAAACACCTGAGAATGGCCACTGGAGGGATGAGGAGCTTTAAAGTGGACCCGTGAGGTAGCCACAACCAGTCTATGGTCAGTGCCACAGAACTCAGCACTCCGGTAAACCCTGCAAATCTGAAGGATCCTCCAATGAGTGCTGACATGAATGTGGTCCATTCTCCTTGTCCACAGTACTCATATTGCTATACCCCCCGACAGATTAAAAACGCTGATACAGGCCCCAAAAAATTTTAATCTCTGGGACCTAACAAAATCCAAAGGAAAAAAAGGGGTTCTTACTGCTGGGATGAGCTCCCAAGCCATGGGGACCGACAGACATTTTAGCCAGCTCAGCCACAGTGGATACTGCATGAAGTCTCAGAAATGCGAATGCCTCACCAGGGAAACGTTGCCACAATGGGGTTTTGGCATAGAATGCCTTTTTACATCACGTTTGCAAAAAATTGGTAGGAACTTATAAAAGCAAAAAAAGACCCCCCAAAAGCATCTTCAGTCCGTGCCCTAATCCAAGGGTGTTATCTCATACCGAGGGTTGAAGTCGGCTGTAAAGTATGGCTACCCCGGAGATGACCACACCCAGCCCCAAAAAGTAGGAGGTGTACCCCCCCATATGATGACTGTGCCCGGTTTTTTCACCTCCGAGAAGGGGCGGGCCACTCAACTCTCAACCGCTTATTCCCTCATAAGGGGTTAACCGCAACCCGCCCAAGGACAAGAGCTCCAAGCTCCTACCTGGACAGCTCGCCTGAAGTTAGCCTGGGGCTGATGGTTTCCCTTGGGCTTTGCTACAGGAAACCCCACGTATGTAGTTGTATGTGTGTGTTATATATGTGTGTATGTATATAAAAATATAATATATATAATATATAATATATATATATATATTAAAATAATATAAAAATTATATATTATATATATTTTCTCTCTCTGTAATATAATACACCCAACAAAACATATACACAATTCACATATTTAAAATGTTTAATAGAATATGTGTGTGTGGTGTGGATGCATATTTACACATTATGTCGCGTTTTTGTGGGTGTGTGTATACACTGTGTATTTAGTATATATTATATGTATTTACATATATGGATATATATATATTTAAATATTATATATATATAAAATATATATATATATATATATTATATATATTTATTATATATATATATATATATATATATTTTTGATGCTGCGAGGGTCCAGTGGTTAGAGATGGCCTCCGACTCATGGTCCAGAGTTAAATTTCCCCGCCGCGGCAGGTACAATGCCTATGCTCTGACTGCTGGGTGTGAGCCTGATCTCAAGGCAAAGGAAAAGACCATATTGCCTTGAGAAGACAAAAACGCAGATGTCGTAGGGGAAGTCGCCGCCATGGGCACAGCCGTTAGTGTCCGAAACACAGTTATTTGGAAGGGCTCCCAATCAGGCAAGGGGAGGTCTGCCAAATAACCTCTCAGTAGTGAATGAGAGAGGCCCTATGTTCTGCAATGGACTGAATGGCTGTTAGAAAAGAAAAAAAAAAGAAAAAAAAGAAGATATATATATATATAATAATATATAATATATATAATATATATATATATATATAATGATATATATGTAACTATATATATGTAAACTAATATAGTATTATATATATATATAATAATATTAATATAATATATATTATATAATATTATATATATATATATGTATACGTATATAATAAATTTATTTTAAAAATATATATCTACATATACAAAATATATGTAAGTATACACACAACACACATAAAAAAAAAATATATACACATATATAATATATATAATATACATATATATATATATATATATAATATAATATTATATATATATGTGTATATATATGTGTGTATTATATATAATATATATATATATATATATATAGAATATATATTATATATATATATAATATAATATATATTAATATATTATATATATTAATATATATATTTTACATATATACATACAAACATACACTACATGTCTTCTTCTCTCTCTCTCTCTTTCTCTCTCTCTCTCTTTTCCTCTCTCTCTCTCTCTTATATATATATATATTATATATATATAATATATAAAATATTATATATATATTTTTATTAATATTATAATAATTATATATATATTTATTATATATTAAAATTTTAATATATTAATAATATATATATATATATATATATTGTTAATATATACTTTCCCACAACATACATACATGTCTCCTCCCCTCTCTCTCTCTCTCCTCTCTCTCTTTTCTCTCTATATATAATTATTAATATATATATATATAAAATTTTACCCCAAACAAATGTGTGTGATATATGTTTATATTTATGTATATAGTTATACACATATGCAAAATAGTATATACATATTCACACGGGGGCGCGGGCCGCACCCACCCTTCGTTTTCCAGCCACGAGGATCCCGAGGCGAGTCTCCAGGAGGAAAACGGCCCATTCTAATTCCTCACGACAGTTTCATTGGCTGCCCAAGCCAGGGTCTCTGGGTCATCCCACGGGTTTCCCTTTCCACGGGATGTCTCGCAGAGAACAACCTGAGGCGGGTCTCCACAGGGAACGAGCTATGGCATATAGCCTGAGTTGCAGATCCGGATTAATGCAAAAAAACAGGTCCCTGCCAGTTCAGGGTGTAACCGCCGGTTGGAAAACGTGGTCCTGCCAACTTGCTCATGATCCCGATGGACTTGTTAAAAAAGGCATCAAGCGAGACTTAAAAAAAACACTGGATAGATCCAGGTTTCCCTTCCATAGAAGAAAGTGGCAGTATCAAGGCCTTGAAGACACGCAGCTTTGTCCTTCTGCATAGTACCGAAAATCTCCAAACGCTTCTTATTGTTTCGAGTTCATGGCTCTGTTCCGAGACCAATCTTCTGTTTATTCTTGTCTGACAGCCAGAGATATGGACTATGTTACCAAGTAGTAAAATTCTTAACTTAACGTCTCGCCACAAGCATGGATCAATGAACAGTTCCCTAAACAGCCCCAAAGTCTGAATCTTGTCTGGTCCAGGGGGACCTCTAGCCTAGGGTTTTCCCCTCACTGCTAAATGCATCAAGAAGCCGCATCAGTGATTTCCAAGGACTCAGATAGGATAGCAACATCGTCGGCAAAGTCAAGGTGTAGCCCTGATTTTGCCTTGTGTTGATTTCCTTCTACTTTGCTACTAGCTTGCCAATTATCAATCCATACAAGTTTGAAAATGTTGTTGGTATCCGTTTCAGAAGAATGTGGCGAGAACCTTGCTGTATGCTGAAAGTGTAATGCCATGGTAGTTGCTAAAATCCCAATGATCCCTTTCCCTTCCAGAGAGGGTTTGACATATAAAATATATAAAAAATTATATATATATATAATATATATATATATATATATATATATATATATATATATATACACACGTGTGTGTGTGTGTGAATATATACACATAAACAAATATAGACTAACACAGATTCATTATAAATATGCCAGATGGAATATGATTCCTGGCTAAAATAGAAAACCTCCTATATCAAAATGAAGAAACTTCAAATCTTGAGTCAAATGCTATAAGAGTTTCGACACAAAATGTAGAATTAACTTACAAACTGACGGACAGATGTGTGTATTTATCAAGACATTTGTTGCATTTATAATGTATATCACCACCGCCTTCTTCTTTGAAGAAAGGGCTCCTTTACAGAAACTTTTCTGTTCCGTGATCATTCAGTGGTAAATAAATATTGGACAGGAAAATTCTGAAGCCAATTATATAAATGCAGATTATGAGAGATATACAGCATTTCCCACTTTCTTTCTGTCAGACCGCGCAAATTAATATTTTTTACTCTCTCTCATAAGATGGCTTTGTAACAAGTGTTTTGAAGAGAAAAGCCAAAGTGGAACAGAAATCTGTATCCTCTCCCCCCCCTAATGGAAGCCGCCTTGCCGCAGTGGGGGGGCTTGAGGTCCCAATGATCTGGTGAGCCAGACAGAGGGCTACCCATACTGGAGGGGTCACCAGTGAGGGATGAACCCAAAAAGGCTTTTCCCGGTGCACCAAGGCCTAAGAGAGGGGGTGGTGCACCCACCCCTGGTTCATTCCATCTTGGGCCAGGGGAGAACCTCCCACGGTTTTTCCTGGTGGATCCGTATTACCAGAAAAAACCCGGGGGTTAGTTTCCCTGGAGGTTTTTGGCCTTTATCTGGTTAAGGGTGCTTGTTTGGCCCGTAAAAGTCAATCGCCGTAAAATATTTTGGGAAAACCAGACACTATTCGTCTGTGACATGGTCCCCGCTGCATCAGTCTGTAAGGGCTGCGTATATTTCCTATTTACCCCCTGGGTTTTGGGGAAAATTTTGACCCCCAAACTATAGCTTCCCCTGTTGGCTCCAGGGTGGGTGGGGGGTGGAAAAGAAAAATTCCCAAATTTTGTATGGTACTACAAATTTTAAATATCTAGCTCTCTCCCTATACCTAGCAATCCCCTGACCATTCCCTCGAAAATCATTTTTCCCATTTTGGAAACCTTTCCCAGTTTTTCAAAGGGAAAAGAATGGGAAATCGTATGGTTTCCCTGGGCCCCCAAACCGGGTAAAAGGGGAAAAGTCATCCTCATCCACAAAGGGAAAAATCTTACCTGGTAATATGAAAGCATTTCATATAGTAAGTACCAGTAGGGCGACCATTGATGGGTACAATCATGGATCTTGATTTTTTTTAAGACTTCGAAAAATTTAAAGTAGTAAAACTGATCCTCCCATCACCCCAAACCCGAGATGGTACCTAATAGGGGGTTTCGTCACCAGAGAGGTGCCCGTCTGCGTGCAATATGCACATTCCGGGGGCTAATTTTCATTTTCTCCCCCAAAAACCCCAAAAGTCTAAGGGAATTTTTTTTTCCGAACCTGATGGGGTATTTGAGAATAGAAATTTTAGTAGTGGCAGTAAACATTTTAAGAAGAAAGTTGATGGTTTGGAACAGTCGACACCACTTTCTAACTTTTAACAGTAGCCCTTCCAGAAGGGTTTAGTTAGCAGGGGACAAACCTGGGAGAGCATATTTTGCCAACCCTATGCGGTGCTTCCACTGCCGGGGTTTATGGCAGGACCCAAATTTTGGGGGGGGCCTTTTAAAGAAAGGGGCAACCAAGAGTATGTGTAAATGTGGTAAAAACGGGTCATAAAGGGGAAAAAGGAAATTTGCCCCCAAAAAACTCATGAACTTCTTAAAGAAATGTAAAAGGTAAAAATTTGAAGGAAGTTTTGGTAATAAGGAGCAAAAAAATTTGCCCCCCCCGTTGCTGTTTCACACCAAAATGGGTCCTTTGGCTTCGGTTTAGCCCATCCTCCTTCCCCCCCAACCCTTGCCCTCCATGCTTCTACAACACACACCTTTTTCCAACCCTCCCCCGGTTTCCTGGTGAGTTGTTCCACCAAAAAGGGAGTAGGAGTGGGGGTCTTTTGAGGAGACCCCCCCAAAAATAAAGTCTTTGAGCCATCATTTAAGCCCCAGAGGCCTCAACGGTGACAGCTCCACTGCACCCATCCCCCGGGGGTCTGCTGTAGGCAAATGCCCGAAAAAGGGCTCGGCATGCCCTTTGCCGGGAAAAGAAATCCTAACCTGTAAAAAAGACCAGCCCACACACCAGGGGGGCCTCTGCTGTAGAAAGAATCCCCCTAAAACAAAGCTCGGGTCCTTCTTTGACCCCAAAGAAATCTAAAACCTGTCCAAGGAACCCCGTGGAAACTATTCCCAGAAAACACCTTTAAAAGGTACTCCCGATCAGGGAAAGGGACAGCCTAAAGGTGTAAAGCAAACCTTGAACAGGTGCTCCAAACCCTTATGAAAATAATCTAAAAACTGAATACCCTATCCATGGAACTGCAGGGAAATTTCATGCAAAAGGGGAAGGGGACTGCAACATCTGATGCTTCTATATCCATTTTTGTGTTGCTACAGAGATTATGACCAGGGAAAATTTGTACCATTTCCCTGAGGGATTCCAAGTTAAAGCCCTTTAGGGGGACCTTTGACAATGGACCTCATGGTGGGTAGCAGTAATGGTACGTCAAAATTTCCCTCCAGCCATCCCCCCTCAGACAACACGAGGTGAAGGTGTGAGAAAAAGTTTGCACGACCTTACACTGTTGTCCATCCCTTCTCCACATAATCTAAAACATTAAGATTTGGAAATCTACTTGAGCATTTTGCCACACCCATTTTACTCTTGGGAGATTTCAATGGTGGGCATCACCACGGGGAACACTTTTTCAACCCTCAGGAAGGGCCTTGGAGTCCTTTTTTCTTAGAGTGATGCAGTTTTACTGAAAAATGACACTCCATACATTTCCAAAATTTAAAAAGGGCATTCTCCAATATAACCTATCAATAGGCTCACCTGAAAAAACAGTTAAATTTACTTGGGAAGATTTACATGGAAGCGCCCATTTTCCCAAAAATTTTTGGAGGGGGTGAGGGGTTTTCCAGCAATGGGTGCAGGATGGCAACTTGAACATGGGGACGGGAATTTTTTTAGATAACGCATATTGCAAGGATCTGTAAGGGATTTCAGATCTTTTAATCACTTAAACCCACGAATTCCCCTTGCAGTAGAAGCATCCATTCCCCAAAATTTGGCATTACCCCGACCTCCGTTTCCGGTGGTTAATGAATGCCAAAAAGCCAGACAAAAAAGGGGATTAAGGCATTGGGAAAAGACGCCCCCCCTTTTAACCTTGATCAATTTCAAAAAAAACCCGAGCCAAAGGGGCCAGGGGGGCTAAAGGGGGGCTAGACGGAGTTGGGGGACAGTATGTCCCCCTTTAAAAAACTTGGGCCCCCTTTTGCATGGGTAGGACAAGGGGGGAAATTTCTGGAAGAGCACATCATGTCCAAACGTCGAAAAAAGAGGGGATAATCCCACAGACAAAAAAAATGTTCAAATGAGCTAGCTAAAACCATGGCAGAGATCTCCTCTGGAGCATTCACACTGCTGATTCTCCACTCTTTTTCTGAACAGGGAAAACCCCAGTGTTGTCTTCAGTAGGATTAGCAGAACTTCATATAAATTCCATTTTTGGGGGCAGGAGTGGACTCTGCTTTCAGCTCTGCGTAAACTCCCGGGAAAATAACGATATTCCATACCAAAGATATCTCCTTACCAGAGATTTCCCCGAAATTCCGTTGGACCTTTATCATTCCTGTTTCCCAAACCTGGCAAAGAGCTTCCACACCAGGAAATTAAACCTTTCCCTCACCAGCTCATCTCAAGTGTGGGAAAAAGGTAAACTTCAGGTTTTACATGGCTGCTAGAAAAAGAAAACGTGTTTCCCCCTATCAATTGGGTTTAAAAATTTGGGTGCCACAAGCCTTGGAGGAAGGAAAATGCTAACAAATTTTTTCGCACAGCAAAGGCACATATAGCAGAAAGGCCTATATACTACTTGGGAAGGATGGCATCTCATGAAATGTATGGCTTGGTTTAAGGGAGCATTACCCACCTTATACAAAGTTCCCTTCTGACAGGAAGTTTAAGTTCAGGGAGAAAAAAGTTTCTCTAACCTGGGAAAAAACATGGGGGGGTCCCACAAAGGGGGGTGTCTTAATGTGACCCTGTTTGCCATTTCTATAAAAAGACTCTAAAGGTTGTTCCAAGTGCGTCTCATGTAATCGTATGGGGGGATGACTTTACACGTACTGCTCAGAGGGAAACTTACAGGATGTGCAAGGGCACAGCAGACTGCAAAAAAATCAGGTTTTTACAGTGGGCAAAAAAATCATGGGTTTTAAATTTTCTCCAAGCAAGCCATGGCTATACATTTCCCCAAACAAAGGAAAATTCCTCCTTCCCTCTATTTAGGCCCAAGCCACTGCAAATTTTTCCAAGAGGTGAAGTAAAATTGGGGCTAATTTTTGGGTCAAGATTTACATGGCTTGCATTTTGTCAAATAAAAAGAAACTCTATGTTGGGTGCCGCACATGTTGGTATCAGGGAATGAGCAACTGATCAGAAGGCCAAAGGGGGCCGCCACTTTGGCCCTTTTGAGCCGTTTTCCTCTCCCCACCCAACCCTTAAACCCAGCATAAGGAGTTGCTTCTGATAGATGGAGGAACATAGGATACCCCAAAAAAACTGCGAAGATTAGAGATGATCTTTCATTGGGTGACCAGATCCTCCCCCAAACCCAAAAATAGAAGTTGTATTAACAAACAAGAATCGGGACACGAGACTGATCAGGACTGTGATGCTAAAAGCAAGCACTTTTTGAGGGGGCCAAGAGCCCTTAATGGGCGCACTGATGGAAAGATGTGAACTTCTCGACCAAAAAACATATTATTGTCTCCCCCATATACACTGAAAAAAGTATTTGGGGGGGGATTGTGACATAGAAGGTTTATAGTTTCCTTGGGAGGCTTATTTTCAATAAAATTTAATTATGCATAAAATTTATGGGGAATAATTTATGAAGCAAATTTTATGCTTTATTTTAATAATTTTTTTATTATTTGTAAAATATTTATTGTAGATTTTTTAGGGTTTTAATATTCTAATATTTCTATCTAAAAAGGTTTGTTTCGCCCCTAAGACCTTTCTGTTGACGCGGCAGACAAATTTTAAAAAATCAATCAATCTTTTATCCTCTCCTCCCATCATGCATTTATTTGTTTGTCTTTCATATCTCTCTCTAAGTTAGTCTCATTTTATCTTTGTCGCCGTTTCGGTCTGTCTGTCTCTCTCTCTCCTTCTCTTTTTCTCTCTCTCTCTCTTCTCTCTTCTCAATTTTCTCTCTCTCTCTCTCTCTCTCTCTTTCTCTCTCTCTCCCCAGCCTCTGGGCTAGGGGCAGTGGTAACTGCGGCCCTCTCATCCGAGGGGTCGGGGTTCGCGCCCCGCCAGGCCCAGAAGTTGCAAATTTTCGCCTGGGGGTTCCCCCGGGGGGCCGGGGGTTCCCCGCAGCAAAGGGGGACCACGTGACAAAAAAAACAAGCAACAGATGTCACCCAAGAATATCCATTTTATTTAAAAAGGAATCCAAACCAAACTTTTTAAAACTTTTTAAACTCTCTCTCTCTTTCTTTCTCTCTCTCCGTTCTTTAGATATTTTGTAGTATCACAAATATTACACTTTCACCTCTGGTTTCTTTTTTCAGTTTTGTGATTAACTGAATAAGTTATGTAAACATATTTTAGATTGAGTTGTGCATTAGTCTGAATATAAATATAAATACAAGTATTCCAGCAAAGCTCTCCTTAGTTATAAACAAAAATAAATATACATACCAACAGAAACAAGAGCAATCATGTTTTTTGTTTGTTTTTTCCATTTCGACATGGAATGATTAGAACAGTGATTCATTAACTTTATTGTTATCGTAAACCATCCAAAACCTATTATGTACACATTTTACCTTGCTCCTGATTAGCTGATGTGATTCCAATAATGCAGATTTCTCCCTCACTTAACAAATGTTATTCCATAACAGTACCTGCATAATATATTAAGGCCAATCTTTGGTCTAATAGATTACCTTTTCCAAGAGATAACTGGGGGATATGTAATATAGAAAATTATAAGAAACATTAAATACAGAGTTCAATATCCACATATTCTCATAGTATACCATATAATTTCAGAACACAGTGTATGTATATATATGTATATTTATATATATACATATACATATTTATAAATTATTGGGTCCAATACTTTATTTTATACCTTTTGGGGGATTTGTCACCTCACACATTAAAAATCATATGGAAGGATTTTCATTTCAATGCACCTGTACATTCTTTCACCAAATGTTTATAAAGGGGTTAAAAACTTGCCCTTTAAAGGGAAGAGAATAATGCATCGCCCACCAATTGGAAGTCAGGCACCATTCAAGCAACATGGAATCCACCAAGATCGAAAACAGGATAAACATTAAAATTTTAGAGGGGAAACTGGGTTTGGGGAGAAAAAGATAAACATTGTTTGTTTGGGAACAAGTTTAGGGTTGAAAAAATGCCCAAAAAAATCAAAAAAGTAAAAGGGGGGAAAGTCAGTTCGGGAAATGGAAGAAAAGAAATTGAAGAAAGTCCCAAAGGGTGGTAGGCATAAAACACATTTTGTGGGGAAAAAAATTTTGTTGCGGGTTCGGGACATAAAGGGAAAAAGGATGACGAAAAAACCACTGAATCAGTAGCAGACACACTAAAATCTTTTTTGGGTTTGGTGAAGATTTTGACCCTAATTTAAGTTTCCCGGGTTTGAGGGGTTTCCAAAGGCTTTTTGCGCCCAGATCAGCAGAAAACAAGGGAGATCTTTAAAGGAAAATTTTTGAAAAAGGGGATGAAGCTTTCTGAAAGGGGAAATTTTAAAGGGGAAAAAAAAAACAGGGCTCAATCATTTGGGGAACCCCAAAGGACAAAATTAAACCCAAAAAGCAGGGGGTTTGCTCGGGGGGTGGAAGTGGCCCAATTTAAAGAAAAATCTGAGAGACAAGGGAAAAGGTGGGGGCCCCACTGTTTTCTAGAATGCAGAGGGGATTTTGCTGGTTGACTTCCTCGAGAGTGAGAGAGAGAGAAAAAAAAGTGTGTTTTGAGAAAGTTGAAAAAAAAAAATTAAAAATCTATAAAAAAAAGGCACTAGAAAGATGCATCAACGCATTTTCTTCCATGATGACAATACACCCACTTACGGAAATCGGCGGGACGAAAAGCTGGGGGCTACATGAATTTCGGTGGGAAATCGTCGGACATCCAATTTACCTCCCCGATTTAACCCCATCTGACTTTTTTTTCAAACTTTAAAAAGTAATTGAAAGGTACCAATTCTCCATCGGTGGAAGATTCAGAGCTGATTCAGATCACAGGGCCCCAAAATTGGGGGTTTGAGCTTATTACTGCTTTTAAAGGGGTTTCATTTTCGGGAACACGTTATAACACGCTGGTCCAAAAGAATGTCAGATGCATTAAAAATCAAATTACTTCCTATACCATTTCTAGTTATGGACTTTTTCCACAAACCCCCCCCCCTTTTTTTGAAGCTCCCTCGTAAAAACCTTTCACAAATATACCCATTTTTCAAATTTTCTTCTCTTCTCTCCCCTTCTCTTCTCTTCTTTTCCTTTTTCCTCCTTTTTTTATTACATATATATTTTATATATAATATATTTTTGTGTGTGTGTTGTGTTTTGGGTGTGTGGTGGGGTTTGTGTGTGTGTGTGTGTGTGGTTTTTGGGGGTTTTGGTAATTGTAACCCCAGATAAAGGTTATTTGCTGAACATTTTTTAACAGCCCCTTTTTTACCCAAAAACCCCTATTTTTGAAAATTTTTTCCAAATATTAACTTTTAAAATTTAACAGTCCCCCAAAATTTTAAAAACTAAAACAAAACAATCAAAATTTAAAAAATTAGTTAAAAATATCCTATCCCAAACCAGGATATAAAGACTTTTCCAAACCAACAACAACCCCACACACACACACACAACCACCCCAAAAATTTATATTAAAAAAATATATTATATTTTTTAATAATTTGTTATTAATGGATGATAGAAAGAAAAAAAAAAAACAAAAAAAAACAAAAAACACACACATTATTTAAATATATATAAATATTATTATTTTATATATTATTTTAAAAAATAATAATATAAAAATTTTTATATTTTTTATATATATTTAAAATTATATATATATATATATATATAAATATTAAAATAATATTTTAATATATATAAAAATTTTTATGGTTTTTTTTTTTTTTTTTTTATTTTTTTTATTTTTTTTTTTTTTTTTTTTTTTTTTTGTTGTATTTTTTATTATTTTTTATATATAAAATAATTTATATTTATGGTGTATTGTGGGGGGGTTTTTGGGTTTTTTTTGTGTGTATTTTTTGTGTTGTTTTGTGTGTGTGTGGGGTGTTTGTTGTTTGTTTGTTTGTTTGGGGTGGGGTATTTTTTGGAAAAAAGGTTGGTGTTGTTGGTTTTATAACATAGTTTTTTAATTAAAAAGGGGTTAAAAGGGTGAAGGGTTTTTTTGGTGGAAGTGGTTTTGGGGTTTGGGTTGGGTTGTGTGTGTTTGGTGTGTGTGTGTTTGGTGGGGGTGTTTGTGTGGGGGAAAGAAAAATATGAAAAATGCTATTTTAGTTAAATAGTCCCCCTTAATTAATTAAAGTTGGTTAAAGAAAATAAGAATAAACTTTTGGGGAAGAAAATAAAAACTTATAAACTTTCAAAGTTTAATCTTGTTATTTAAGAATATTTAATTTTTTAAATAAAATTTCCAATTTTGTGTGTCATATGATATTATAAAATTATATATATTTTATATATAATATATAAAATATATATCCTAATTAAAATTGGAATATATATAGGGTTTTATTATTAATAATAAAATTATATATATAAATATAAATATAAAATATATCATAAAATAAAATTATAAATATATGTATAAAAATATTATATATATTTTTATATATATAATAATATATTTATTTTTAAAATATAATATTATAAAAGAAAATATTTATATATGTATATATATATTTTATTATATATTATTTTATATATAATAAAATATAATATATATATTTTAATATATTATATATATATATATATTTTATATATATATATATATATATATATATAATATATATAATAAAATTTTGGTTTTTTGTATATATATATATATATATAATATATATATAATTATTTTATCTATAATATATTATATATATTTATATATTTGTTTATTAAATAATTTTCAAATTTAATAGAATTAAAAAATTTTAAAATATAATTGTTGGGTCGTTTAAAATTATTTAAATTAATATTTATTGGGGTTGGGGCCATGTGTTGTTTTTTTTTTTATTAGGGGGTGTGGATTAAAAATGGGGGTTTAAAAAATTTTTTTTTTATATAGAATTAATATATTTTAAGTAATATTTTTCTTTCCCAAAGGGAAAAATTTTCCCCCCAAACGGGCCCCAAAAATTTCCAATGAAATGAAAAACCCCAGGGAAAAACCCCTCACCCTGTTTTAAAATTTGCGGGAAAAAGGTTTTATTTAAACTTCCTTTGGTAAAATGCCCCTGGTTGGGCCCGGGTAGGGGGTTCTACCTTTTCAAAGAAAATGGGTAAAAAACCTTTCCGGGAAAATACTACCCTTAATGCCAGGGAATTAAAAAAGCCCCAATGACCCCTTTCCTTCCAAGGGGGAGACCCCCCTAAACGGCGGGGGAAGGGCTTAAAAGCTCAGCTTTAAAAGGGGCTTTCCCCCGGAAAAAAGGGGATACCATCCTTCCTCCAGTTAGGGTAAATTTTTGCTGGGGGCCAGGTTTTTCCCCCCCCAAATTTGCCCCCCAACCCTAATTTTGGAGGAAACCATAACCCTGCCCAAAAAACCCAAATTTTCCCAAAAAACCCTCCCTGGATCCTGAGTTTGCCTCGGGTGGTCCTCGGGGGGGGTAGACTCGCCCCCAACCTGGAAGAAAATAAAGGAATCAAAAGCCTAAGGTGGTGGTTAACCCCCCCAAATTTTTGGTGGGGTTTTCTTAATTTTGCCCAACCTCATGCGGGAAAAAATAACCCCCAAAGGGCCGGGGCCATCCCAATAACTAGGGTTCCTTTGGGTTTTGGCGCCCAAAATTTTGGCCCCCGGCCAAAACCCCCACCTCCCCCAAATAAAAATCCAATTTTAACCCTCCAGGGGGTTTTCCCTTAGGGGAAGGGCTGGAAGGCCCCCAACCCGGGGGCCCAAACCCTTAACCCAGGGTGGAAAATTGGTAAACGGAAACCCCACTTTCCACACCATTCCAAATTTTTTTTAGGGTGAGTTTTTGGGGGGGAAAGGGGTTTAAAAAAAAAGGAAGAAATTAAAGGGTGGTTAAGGAGATGATGAACACCAAACCACACGCCAAAAGGGGAAAAATTTTATATATATTTTATATATATATATATTTTATTTTATATTTATATATATATATTTTTTAAAATTATATATATATAAATAAAAAAAAAAAATAAAAAATATGGGGGTTTTATATATATAGATATATTATATATATTTATATATATATATATTTATGTTAAAATTTTTTTGTTAATTAGTAATATATAAAGAAAATGGAAATATTATAGATGATATAAAAGGATTAATAATATAATATATATATATATATATATAAATATTATATTTTATATATTTTATTATATATATATATATTTTATATATAAAATATATAATTTCTAAAATAAAAAAAAATCGGGTTGTGTTTTTGTTTTGTATGAATCCATTTTTTATATATTTACTTTAATAGTCTGAAAAAAATTTTTTTACATTTTTAAATATGTGCTTTATGTACTAAAATATATACATATATATGTATATATATATATATAATTTTAAAAGATAATAATATATAAAATATATATATATATTTTAGATATATATAAATATAAAAATAAACATATAATATAAAAAGATATATATATATTATATATATATATATATTTTAATATAAAATTAAATGATATATATATATATATATATATATGTTTTATAAAAACAAAAATTTTAAAATAAATAAATAAATATATATTTATATAAAATTATATATATAATAAAATAAAATATAATTTTCTATATTATATATAAAATTTTTATATATATGGGTGTGTGTGGTTGGGTGTGTGTGTGTGTGTGTGTGTTTTGTTTGTGGTGTTTTGGTGTGTACATATATGAAAAAAAGTAAAAAGAAAATGAAATAGAAATATTTATTCCATCAGTATCAGTGATATTGATGCAAAGAAGGTATTCTTATTCACAAATTCAGTGATTTCCCTTCTTTTTTCATTCTAATAATGACTACAAAAAACCCCAAAAAAAGGATGTTTTTTGATATCTCCCGGGGGATAAAAGGGAAGAGATTTTCTAATTGTTTTTTTTTTTAAATGTTGATTATGTTTTTTCCCCCAATTATTTTAATTAATGTAATTGCGATTTCAAATATCAGCCATGAAAACTCGGTCCACCAGCATTTTCGCTATTTATGGGTATAAATATAAATTTTATATAATATATAATTATATTTATATATAAATAATATATAATATTTTAATGAGGATAAGGGAGTAATATATTATTTTATATATATACCCAAAATATACATATAACATATATATATATAAAATTTATAATATATACCACTCTTACCCACCCCGGGTCGATGCCGGGTAAAAGGGAAAGTAGGGAGCAACTTGTTGCCCAAACAGCTGATGGATCCAGGATCCAGGCCATACATGGACTGAACTACAAGGCATCAGTTGTTTTGTATAAGGCGAACGCCCTAATTTTGGCCAAAAATGGGTTTAAATTACCACGGCAATATTTGGGCACCGTATAAATTATTACTTTAAGCCAACCCAATTTTTGAAATTTCCCGACCCTTTTTGTGCATTAGAAAGAGAGAGAGAGAGAGAGGGGAAAAGGAGAGAGGAGAGGAGAGAGAAAGGGGGGAGAGAAGAGGGGGGGAGGGGGGGAGGGGGGGGGGGAAAGAGAGAAGAGAGAGAGGAGAGAGAGAGAGGGTGTGTGTGGTGTTTGTGTGTGTGTGATTTGGGGTGTATGTGTGTTTGTGAAAATATATAGACAACAGTGCGACGATATGCTTTGTGCGCATGCACATAATGCACGCACGAATTTTTAATATATCAAATTTTAATAATATGTATTTTATATATATATATTATAAATATTATTTTATATATATTTTATATATATATATATATTGAAGCCCAACATCAGCCAATAACGTCTATGGTATTACTGTTTCTATCCACTCAATGCATGGGCAAAAGAAAAACAGTCAGGACCCCATACGGCATCCCCGGAATGAGACCGACAAGGGGCCCCGTCGCTCCCCCTGTGGTCATTTGGGGGGGGTAAAAGGGGTAAGGAGTTCACCCTATAAAAGGGACAATCCACCTACCCAAAATTATATATATATATTTTAAATAATATATATAATATTATATATGAAAAGAATGATATATAGAGAAGTAATTAATATAAATTACAAAATATATATAATAAAAAGAAAATATAAATATATAAAATATATATTATTATATATATTATAGAAATATATGAAACATACCCCCACCCCACACACACACACACACACCCACACATATTTATATATGTAATAATATATATATTTTTAATATATATATATAAATCTATATATATATATAATATATTATCCCATATGTGTTTTTGGGGTGTGTGTTTGTGTGTGTATGAATACATATTTATATATATACATAATAGTGTGTATAAATATTTTTACATATATATGTGCATATAAAATTGTGCATATGTACATAATAATATCATAATCATAAAGGGGGTTTTAAGGGCCGGGGGGGACCCAGGGGCCGCACCCCCCTTCACCCAGCCACGGGGGATCCCTCGAGGCGAGTTCCAGGCAGGCACCCGGCCTTTCTCAATTTCCTGCGGACGGGGTTGTCGAGTTTTCCCAACCCATGTTTCCCCTAGGACGTCCCACAGGTCTCCTCCCCCCCGGGGTTTTGTCTCGAAAGGAGAGAAAACCCCGGGGGGGGCAGGGTCGTCCATGGGGAAAGGCGAGCAAAGGGGGGCCAAATATAGCCTGAGTTGGCGATCCCGGTTTATGCAAGTAAACCAGGCCCCATGCCAGCCACGTTTTTAACCGGGGGTTGGACACGGGGTTTCGGGCCAACTGTTTTCCCAGGGAACCGGCAAAGGGGGATTTGGTTACAAAAGGCTTTCAAGGTGAGACTCCAAGGCCGGGGATAGGTCCGGGTTTTCGTTTCCCAATGGGCCCAAAAACTGGAAGTATAAAGGGCCCTGAAAAACACGCAGTTTGGCCCTTTCCCCAAGGTACCAAACATCCCCCAAACGCTCTTGTTGATCGGGGTTCAGGTTTCCTGATGCCAGACCAACCCGTCAAAATTTTTTGGACTTCCTGGTCTAAAAACCCCAGAAGATATGGACTACGCCCCAAGGGTATGAAAAAACTTCTGTGACTTAAAACGTCCTGCCGAAGCATGGATCGAAAAAACGTTTTCCCCCAACGGGCCCCCAAAAGTCCTAAAATTTTGGGTTTTGGGGCCCAAGGAGACCCGGGGCCTTTTAGGGGCTTGCCTCTTTGGCTAAATGCTTTAAAGAGCCCCACAAGTGACCCCAAAGGACTAAAGATGGAGGGCAACATCGTCGGAAAAAGTAAAGGGTTTCCGGACCTTAAATTCCCTAGTGTTGTCCCACGGGATTTTGGCTAGTAGCTCTCCCCAATTTTTCCAGCCTACAAGTGTTAAAAAGTGTGGGTGAAGGAAACACCCTTTGCCCCCACCCCTAAAAAAAAAGGGGGAAGAAGTTCAAACTTTACTCCCACCACACTTTACAGCACTTTCAGTACCAGTATGAGGCTTGCTATCAGGCCAATAATTGGTCGGAAATTCCCCCCGAGGCCCCCAGGGTTTCCCATAGCGATTCCCGAAAGCACCGAGTTCAAAAAGCCTTCTTGAGGTCGATGTGGCTGAAAACAACCCCCGACCCAAAATCACGACGGGCGGGTTTCCCCCTTACTGAAACGCTAGTATACGGTCTATGTGGGCTTGCCAGGAGTAAATTCCAAAACTGTCCGGATCTCTGGGGCCCCCAGTAAGGGGGTTTCGGATCCGTTTCCGAAGAAAGTGGGGGAGAAATTGCCCGGTATGGGAGCAGGTAATGCCACGGTAGGGTTTATACAGTTCCATCGATCCCCCTTTTCCCCCTTCCCGAGAGGTAAAGACCATGCCCCTAAACAGTTTAGGGGGGAAAGGTAAACCCGGGGGCTGCCAAAGGGGAAATTTAGGGGCTGTAGGGAGGCCCCGAAACCAATTTGGTTTAACCCCCCGCCTTTAGCAGTTCAGCAGGGATATCACATATTGCAGCTTTCCCCCTCTTTTAGTTGGAAAAACGCCCGGCCCCAACCCCCTGTTAGGGTAGGAGGTTTCCCACTGATGGGTGGGTCCAAACACAGGGAAATGCCCACATCGTTGACCCAAATAACTGTTGGAGGGTCCACCTGGTACAAAGTTCAAAATATCAGCCCAAAGTTACGAACCCCCAAAAAATTATCTGAGATATCCGGTTTCCCTCCCCCTGATCGGAAATGCCTTTATCTGTGAGGAGGGCTTTGGGTTCAGTTTTTTTAGGGCTTGGTAGGCAGGGCAAGGTCATTTTCCCAAAAAATGGCCTTCGACTCCTCAGCAAGTTCCTGATAGACTGTTCCTTTTCCCTTTCAGCAGTGTCCGAGGGGCCCCAGCACCATGGGAAAACGCAAGACTTCATTCCAAATTTAGCCCAGCCTTGCGACACGCTTCCGGGCCTCTAAATTTTCCAGGGAGATGGTATTTTGCCTTTTCCCTTGGGGGGTACGCCAAGGACTTTGAAACGGGTTTGGGTTAAAGCGCCTGAAGGACCCCCCACAGAGCAAATGGGGTCCCTAGGTTTGGGTTTTTGTGAATCGGTCAGAGACTGCCGTGGCGAAAAACCCCCGGGCACAACCTCCTCCCCTTTGTTTTCCAAATTTAAAACCTTAGGGGGGAAGGGGGAAAAGGGAGTTTAAGTGGGAAAAAAGGGTAGCCCCAAGCAGGGCCCATGGTCGGTGCCAAAGAAATAAGGGACTCCCGGTTAAAAACCCCGCAGTTCTGAAGGATCCTCCATCGCGTGGGTGACAAAAAAAATGTGGGGCGAATCCTTGGCCCCTATTTCCCCTATGCTGTACCCCGTCCACGATGCGGGTTTTGGGGCCTGGTTACCAAAGGGGCCAGAGATCCCCATTTTCTGGGAACCCAGCAAAGCCCGGAAAAAGGGGGTTTTTTCTGTTTCTTTGGGAAACAGCTCCCGAGAAAAGGGGGGGCGACAGAATCTCGTAGCCGGGTCGGTCACAGCCGGATCCGAAAGGGAAATCGCCCGAAAAAGCGGAAAAGTCTCGCCCGGGGGGAAACGTCTGCCACAGATGTGAGTTTGGTTAAAAACGCCTCTTTCAAAAACGGTTTTATATACATCGGTTTGGAGCGTAACAGCAAAAGGACAAAAAAGCCAAAAGCATCTTTCCCGTTCAATGCCCCTGATGCGCATAAACCCGGGGGCACCCCGGGCTTTCCGGCGGGCTGAAAAACGAATGGGATGGGTATGGCTCACCCTGGGGGGGGTGACCATCGTACGGCCGAAACCCGGAGTAGGTGTAAACCCCCCACACTGATCGTGCCCCTACCCCGGTCTTTTCAAACCCCGGGAAAGGGGAAACCACCTCAAACCCCCCAGTCGCTTTAATTTTTCCCCCGAAGCCCCCGGGTTTAAAAGCTCAACCCGCCGCAAAAGGGCCGGGTTTTTTCCCAAACGCCCTACCCGGAAAGCACGCCCGAGGTTAAGCCCCGGGTGGTCACTCCCGGGGGCAGCCACCTCTGCCGCCCCCCCCAAAACAGCCCCAAATAAAGGGGGGGGGGCAGGCTTGGGGCCCCCCATCCAAACCCGTGGGGGTTTCCCGGGGGGCTTTTTCCCCCCCAAGCTTTTATTTGGGGGGTTGGGCCCCGCCCCCGGGGGGCAGGCGGGCCCAGTAACCCCTCGTTTTCCCCTCCGGCACCCCGACATTTGGGCCCCCAGGGGGAACCCCCCAGGGCCCCCCTTAAATTGTGGGGGGGGGACAAAAAACCCCTCCCCAGCATTTTTAATTTTTAAAGGGGCTTGCCGAGGGTCATTTGGGGGGAGGAGGTGGCAAGGCACACCCCCCCCGAGCCCCCCCATTACCCCAGGGGGCAGGGGGCAGAGTTTGGGTAGGAAGCCCCGAGGTGTCCACACGCCGGTGGGGCCAAAAAAACCCCTAAACCTTTTGGGGCCTCCCGCTGCCCCCGAGACCCACAGATTTAGCCTGGGACCCAAGGGGACCTTGGGTTAACCCCTGGGTGGCCACGGGGGGGAGGCACTGCAGAAGTTTGATGATGGAGGGGGGCTGTGACTGGAAGGGAGAAATTAGCAGAAAACTGCTCCCTTTTTTGAAATGGGGTAGCCAGGGGTTTGGGAAACTGCAGCGAGAAGGATGCAAACAATTAAAACTATCTAGGGTTAACCCCCACCATCGCTTTACATCGCCATTTCGCGTGAAGCACCCCCCTTTAAGCACCTAATATATTACAAAATATATATACTTTTTTATTTTCTTTACCCTATCTTTTATTTTATATATTATAAATTAAAATAAAATATTTTATATATGATAATATTGGGTTTTTTGTATAAAATTTTTTATATATGTTTATATATAAAATTTTAAATATAATATATATTATTCTATTTTATTTATTGTGTGTGGGTGTGTGTGTGTGTGTGTGTGTGTGTGGTGGTGTGTGTGTGTGGTCGTGTGGGCGTGTGTTTGTTGGGGTGTGTGTGTGTGGGGTGAGTTGGGTTTTCGTGTGTTGTTTTTACACCGCACACACACAAAAAACGCCTATTTGTTTAAAGTGTTGGTTTTTTATTATCTTTATAAGTATTTTATATATATCTTTAAAATATTATATAATTTTATATATGTATATTTATATATATATTATAATTTCTATTTTATTTTTATATATTATATTATATATTAATTTTTATATATAATTTGTTTTTGTTTAATTTTAGATGTATGATATATATTTTATATAATAGAATATTTTTAAAAAATATAATAATATAATATATATATTTATTTTAATTTTATTAATATAAATATATAATATATATATATATAGAAAAAAAATAATATATACACCAAAACCCCAATAATTGGAAATGGTATGTTTGGGGCAGATAATATAATATATAATATATATAATATATATATATATATATATTATATATATTATAAAAGTGTGTGTGTGTGGTGTGGGTGGGGGGGGGGGTGTGTGTGTGGGAGTGGGTGTGGGTGTGGTTTTGTGTGTGTGTGTGGGTTGGGGGTGTGGGGGACGGGAAAAATATGAATAAAAAAGGGGATAAAAAAAATAAATTGTATTTAAACAAAAACACACACACACACACACACACACCACACACCACACAAATAAATAATAGAATTTTATATTTATATAGAATATATTAAAATATTTTATATTTTAATATATATAATATATATAAAAATAATAATATAGGTACACCCCACACACACGCACACCCCAACCCCACACACCCACACACACACACACCCCACACACCACACACACACACAAAATATATATAAAAATATATATATATAAAGATATAATAATTTTATATATGTATTTTATGGATGTATGTATGTATGTAATTTTGTGTATGGTATGTGGTGTGTGTGTGTGTGGTGGGACGGAAAAACATATGAATTAAAAAAAAGTTAAAATAATTTAAAAGTGAACACATCCCCACACACCACAAACACACGACAACACACACACAAAACACACACACACACCCCCACACACAAAAACACACCCAAACAACAAAACACCACACAACCCCAAAATTTAATTTTTTATATAAAATATATATATATTTATATATTATTTTATAAATATAAAATATATATATGTACACACACACAGCCAAAACACACCACAAAACAAACCCACACACACACCCCACAAAACACACAAAACCAAAACCCCCACACAACCACACAAAACCCCCACACACACAAACACACACACACACACATATATATATATATATATATATTAAATAAATTATTATATATATATATATATATATATGGGAGTAGGGATGTATGTATGTATGTTTTGTATGTATTTCTTGCGTTTTTATCCTAGGTATTTTTTTTTTTCATGGGAAAAGAGAAAAGGTTTCATTTCTATTCATAGAATAAATTTATGATAACAACCGGAAAAAATCCTTTTAGCCATTAAAAGAAAATTGTTTTTTTTTGATCTTTGGGTCACTTCTAAGCAAGGATTAAATGCCCAAAAACAGCACAGGAAAAAAATACAGCCCCAACGGCCCCTTTAAAAACTTTTGTTTTAAATCTGATTTTCCGGCAGCCGCGCAAGGCCCCAAAAAGTAAGCAATTGGGAAAACTTGGTATTCGCCGCAACACAGGGACAAGGAGCCGAAAAGCTTACCTGCTCCCTCCGGCTCATCACCAGGTGACTATTAGCAATGCAGATCACAGCCCCACCAAGCAAACAAGAAAATCCTTGTTTGCGTAAAGGCGGCGGAGGGTTAAGGGACGGGGGGGGGGGGGGGGGGGGGCTTAGAAGGAAGGCGAAAGAAGGTGAAGATTTACGGCTGAGCGGCGTAGGAGGAGCAGAGTATGCAGGCTATTTGGGAGAGGGATTTGGGTTTTTTTCTCATTTTTCCCTTACTTTTTTCCCTTTTCTCTCTCCCCCTTCATCCCTTTTATTCATCGTTCATTCTTTTATCTCTCTTTTATTTCATTTGAAAAAATATGCTCAATTTGGGTTTTCCTTTTACCGTGTGGTTTAATATATATATAATTAAAATTTTATATATAATAAAATATATATTTTTTATATATATATAATTTATATATTATATATATATATATTACATATTTATTATATACAAATATTATATAAATTTTAATATATATATAAAATTTTTATTAATTAAAAAATATATATATATATATATGATATAAGAAAAGGGAAAAAAATTTAAAAAGTGTTTGTGCACACCCACCAAACATTTACAAATACACAACAGAAATATAGAGACTGGTACACAGATATACAGCATACAACGTTTCTCCCTAATACAAAACATAATATATATATATAAAATAGATAGGGTAGATAGTAGTATTAAAATTTTAAAAATATATATATAAAATATATATAAAATATAACATTTTATATAAAAATATATATATTTTAAAATATATTATTATAAATTTTAATTTTAAAAATATATATAAAATATTTTTACACCCCCCAGACACACACACACCCCCCCCACACACCACAAAAACACACAACACACAACATATAATATATATAAATATTTATATTATATATATAAAATAAAATATATAATATATTTTATTTTATATATATATTTTATTATATATAGATAATATATATATATATAATAAATATATATAGATATATTAAATAATATAATTATATAATTATTTATTTATAAAGAAGAACATACATACAACATACAACATAGATAATATAGTGGGTATATTTTAGGGATAAGTTTTAATATATATATAAAATATATATAATATATATATTTTAAAAATATATAAAATATAAACCATAAAATATTATATATTTTATATATATATATATATAATTATATATAATTATAATATTATTTACATATAAATATATATTATATTATAAAATAGATTTCATATATATATATATATATATATATAAATTTTATAAAAATTATATAAATTTTAATAATTTTAAATATATATATACATATATATTTTAAAATATACAAATACTTTCATTTTTTTATTAAAACCTATCATTTATTATTTTTATTTTAGCATTTTTATTTATTATTATTATTACAATTTTATTTTTTTTTTTTTTTTTTTTTTTTTTATTATTTATTAATTATTATTTTTATTATTTTTTTTATTATTATTTTTATTATTACAATTTTCATTTATCTTGTTTCTATTTTACATTACTATTATTTTTAAAATTTTTTTTATTATTATATTATTAAATTTTATTATTTTAATTATGATTTTTATTTTTAAAATTTTTTGTATTTTATTAATTTTTTTTTTACTCCTATTTTTATTATTATTATCATTTCATTATTTTTTACTATTATTTCTAATTTTTATTTTTACTATTATTTTTTTTATCATTATTATTATCATTTTTA
Organism: Penaeus monodon; assembly: GCF_015228065.2. Classification (NCBI taxonomy): domain Eukaryota; kingdom Metazoa; phylum Arthropoda; class Malacostraca; order Decapoda; family Penaeidae; genus Penaeus; species Penaeus monodon. The sequence goes on from NC_051397.1 coordinate 25,245,453, forward strand.
TTAATTTTTATTAAATTATTATTATTATTTATTATCTCATCCATCATCATCATCATAACACATCATCATCATCATCATAAAAATCAAAAAACACCTTTTCCCAAATTTCCCCCCATAACAATCATCATTTATCATTATTATTTTTTTATTGGTTTTCATTCACATTAGTATTTTTTATCATCACTGCATTAGTTATTTTAGTTAATTTCATTTTCATCTTTATTGTAAAATTTTATTATTTTTATTATTATTATTTTTTATTATTATTTTTATTATTAATTATTATTTTTATTAAAATTTGGGGTTTTTGGGTCGTTTTTGTTGTATTGTTTTTGTTTTATTGTTTTGTTGTTGGGGTTGTTTTTGTTGTTTTTATTTTTTTCGTTATTTAAACGTTAAAAATTTCATTATCATTTTTGTCATTTACCCTTATAATCATCATCACCCTGATCAGGGGCCTCATCATTCCCTTCAATAAAATACCAAGTAATATCAAACTAAACTGGGAGTAGTGTAATAGTATTTTTGATAATGATGACGATGATGATTTAAAGATAATGATGATGACGATGATGATGAGATAATGATGATGGAGATTTATATGATGGGTAAGATGATGATGATGAGATGATGATGATAATGATGATGATGTGATGGGCGATGGGTAATGATGATGACGATGATGGGTGATGATAATGATGATGATGATGATGATGATGAGATGATGATGTGATTGAGATGATAATGATGATGATATGGGGATGATGATAAGATGATGATGAGGTGGGGATTTGAAAGACCCATGATGATGTGATGATGATGATGGACTGTTAGCCTTTTTTTAAAACATTTTCTTTTAAAGGGTAAAAAAAATAAGGATTATTACCAAACATCATTTATTATCATTATCACTTAAATTTTCATTTATCATCCTCATCATCATTTTCAATTAAAATTTTTCATTATTATCATTTCTGACATAAAAAAACTGATCAAACATTTTACTGTCGCATTGGAATAATGTCGCCAACATATTCACATTAAATGGAGCCTTAACAATGCCTATAAAAGTTATGTTCACTAGAGTAGAGCCTTGTCCTTCGTGACAGGGTGCATGGACCATTACTAACGCTCGGGGGCCTCTAAAGTAACAGTAAAATTAATCGATACATACATTGATTTTCAAAGATTCTCTCTCTCTCCCTCTCTCTGTCTGTCTGTCTGTCTGTCTCTCTCTCTCTCTCTCTCTCTCTCTCTCTCTCTCTCTCTCTCTCTCTCTCTCTCTCTCTCTCTCTCTCTCTCTCTCTCTCTCCTCTCTCTCTCTCTCTCTCTCTCTCTCGCTCTCTCTCTCTCTCTCTCTCTCTCTCTCTCTCTCTCTCTCTCTCTCTCTCTCTCTGTCAGTCAGTCAGCCAAACAGTCAGTCAGTCAGTCAGACAGTCAGTTAGTTAGTAACTCAATAGTCAGTTAGTCAGTTAGGCAGTCAGTCAGTCAGTTAGTCAGTCAGATAAATTGACTGACCGACTGACTGACTGACTGACTGACTGACTGACTGACTGACTGACTGTCTGTCTGTTTCTCTGTCTCTCTGTCTCTCTGTCTCTCTGTCTCTGTCTCTGTCTCTGTCTGTCTCTCTCTCTCTCTCTCTCTCTATCCTCTCTCTCTCTCTCTCTCTCTCTCTCTCTATCTCTAATATATATAATATATATATATATATATATATATATATATATATAAATATATATATATATATATATATATATATATATATATATCCGTCCCTGTCTCTGTCAGTCAGTCAGTCTGTCTGTCTGACAGTCTCTCTCTCTCTCTCTCTCTCTCTCTCTCTCTCTCTCTCTCTCTCTCTCTCTCTCTCTCTCTCTCTCTCGCATGAGCGTGTGAGTGTGCGCGCATGTGTGTATACTTTTGTGTATATGTGCTCGAAAACAAAGTTAGACACGGGGCTGAGACAGACAGAGATATATATACTGAAAGAGACATAGACAGAAAGAACGAGAGGGAGAGAGAATGGGAAATGTCAGATTGAACAGAAAAGCTTTTTCATGAAGGGTGAGAGAAGGGGAGAAGGTAGAGTAGAAATGAATCACCTTTTATTTACATTCCCTAATTCATGCATGGGGCATCGATGGGAGATGAGGGTCCGCGTGGGAACAGGAAAAAAATATTCTAAAATAATTAAATAGTAAAGAGACGACATAGAGATTTAGAAATGTAAAGAAGTATTTAACTCGTTTATATATGTACCATGTTTATTCAGGAGATATCTCTCTGAATTTCCCTATCCACAAAACGAGAAAAAGTGGCATTGAAGAGTCAGAAGTATGTGTAAATTTACGACAGCATATCATATTTATCCCTCGTCATATGCAAGCATGGACGAACATACACAGGCATACACACACAATTGTATGGATAGACGGACACGCACACACGCGCGCACACACACACATACATACACACACTTACACACATACACACGCACAAACAAATATACACGTGTACATGCACATATATACACACATACACATAGACACACTCATACACATAGACACACTCGTACATATACTTATACAAACACTCGTACACATGCAAACACTTGTAAACACACTAATATACATACCCACACTCATACACATGCAGACACTCGTTCACATGTAGACACTCGTACACATGCACACACTCATACACATACACACGTTTGTACATATACAGACATTCATACATATACACACACTGGTACACATACACACACTGGTAAAAACACCTAAGATTATATAAAATATGTAGATTATAGTAATATATAGATATAGCTGTTACATGCATACATACACTGCTACACATACACACATTCGACTGGCGACGCTGTCGACAGTCGAGTTCGAATTCCCAAAAGGCACCATGCTTGCGGTCGCATCACAGGTACTGCCGAAGAGCTACCAGAGACCTGCTTTCAACATTTTCTCCGTAGGATTCCTCATAGACTTCAGAAGGAAGAAGCCCCGGATTTTCTTCCGCCGGACCTCCCGCAAGCTATCCAGATTCTTCCTCCATGCCATCAGCGTGAGAGACTTCCAACTTCAGTGTTGGTGTAACCTTTCTGGAAGATCGGCATCCACTAGCTCATTCTGGACACCGGCTGCAACGGTAACATTATGAGCCGGAGTTTCTAGATAACCTGTGCGACGACTCCAGTGCGAAGGGTTGAGAGAGATTTAGCCTGCCCCTCTTCAGAGACCCGGACGGGGCGCAGCTCGTGGTACGTGGAAGTCAGGGTCAGGAATTTCAAATTCCTTCTCGGAATTAAATTTCTGCAAAACAGTAGTGTTGTGTACGCTTTCTAAATTGGTCCCTTGTATGTGTTGGTTGGCGGCAGCCTTTATTATTGTATTATCCTCTAGTGATACCCGCCCGTTAAGAAACAGTGTCCGAAGAGCTTTACACCTCATGAGGTGTAATGAGGTGGATTTCTGATTAAGTAGTAAGTAATTTTACGAGGATAAAGCCCAGATTGTTGGAATTACTTGAGGTCCATCTTCCGCATTGCTTCATTTTGCTATGATTTAATGCTTGAACTATTTTGTTTATATAATAACAGTTATATAGTCGTTTTGGCATTGTATCTTCGCTATCAATTCATTCCATGTACAAAAAAGGTGTGTATCGTTACCCTTCTCTGTGTGTTTATTACCTGTAACATTTTAGTCTGCAAGATATTTTCTGTCCAAATGTATCGTGAGAAATAATGATAATAATAATAATAAATAATAATAATAATAATAAAACGATATTGATAGGGATGATAATTCTAATATGGCGTGATAACCATGGTAACTCTTAATAATGAATTGAGAGAGGCCCAAGTCCTAGAGTGGAATTATATAGAGAAATAGATAGATAAACAGATAGATAGATACACAGATAGGTAGATAGATAGACATATAGTTAGATAGATAGATAGACTGATAAATGTGTGTGATGATAATGATAATAATAATAATAATAATAATAATAATAATAATAATAATAATAATAATAATAATAATAATAACAAAACAATAATGGTAATGATAAAAGTAACAATAATAATAATGATAATATAATAATGATAATAATAATATTGATAATAATGATAATAATAATAATAATAATACTGATAATAATAATAATAACGATAATGTTACTAATAATAATTGTTATCATTATTATCATTATTATTATTACTTTTATTGTTTGTCAGTATTTTTATCATTATTATTAATTTTATTATTATTATTATTATTATTATTATTATTATTATTATTATTATTGTTATTATTATTATTAACTCCCGAAAAGTATCTTATCCCTTTTTACCACTGAAACGTCGAAGAAAGGCCAAATTGCGAAGCTGACGACACAAATCATAGCATGAAGAAAGTCCCAGAAAACCCGGGTTGGCTATTCAACTCACGATTGAAATTGGGTGACCTTGGATTCTGTTTTGCATGAGGTCGCGCTAGTCTGCGTGAATTTGATCTCAAAAGATCAATGATCTTCGGTAATTTAGCGGTTTGACATTAAGGGATTCCTTGGCATTTCCCCCTTTTTTAACTTTTTTTCTTCTTTCTGTACCTTTGCACATTTTCCCCCCCCCTAGCTTTGCACTTACGTCACGTGTATGTTGTGTATGTAATATATTTTTGCGCGTGTCTTTGGTTCAGAAAATCCGACAGTCTGTTTGCAAGCACCGATTTTTTTTTCTTTTTGAAATTGTATATTCTTCAAAAGCTTGTAAAATCACATACGAATTGAAGCAGAGAAACGGTTTCTAAACGTCAGTGTTTCAAATCTAAAATAAAATAGTCAAGTTTTTGCTAGGTTAAACAAAAAAAGGGTAAAAAAGAAGTGATCAGACGAATCATCATAATCATCTACAAGTTCCAGTGAAACGAAACGAAAAGAGAGGGAAGGAAACAGGGGAAACATATAGCTTGGATGAAGAGCAGATGTAGAAATCAGATATACTGGTAACTAAAATCAATATCACTCCTATACATACTTACGTATATATGTATATATATATATATATATATATATATATATTAATATATTAATATATATATAAAGGGGTGTGTGTGTGTGTGTGTATGTGTGTGTGTGTGTGTGTGTGTGTGTGTGTGTATGTGGGTGTATATTTAAAATATATATATATATATAATATATATATATATTATATATTATTATATATAATATATAAAATATATAAAAAATATATATTAATATATATATATATAATATATATATATATATATATATATATATATATTTTATATATATGAAAATTATATATTATATGTATTTTATATATATATTATATATAGATATATATATATTTTATATATATATATATTATAAAAAAAGGTGTGTGAGAGGTGTAGTGTGTGTGTAGAGTGTGTGAGATGGATGTGTGTGTGGTAGTGTGTGAGTGTGTGTGTGTGGTAAGAAGATAGTATATATATATATATATTATATTATATATATATATATATATTTTATTAATATAATATATATAAATAAATTAATATATATGTATATATATATATATATATAATATATATATATAATAATATAAAATATATATATTTATATATATATAATATATATATATATAAATTTTATATATATATATATATATTATATATATTATATAATATATATATTATACATATATATTTTATATATAATATATAATAGATATAAAATGATAGATATATCTAGTAATATATATATATATATATATTATACATAATCATATAATATATATATATATATATATCTAATATATATATATTATATATATATAGATATATATATATAATATATATATTCTTTTGTATATATATTATATATATATATATATATATAAAATAGATATAATAAGATATTAATAATATATATTATATATTATATATATATATATATATATGTATATTATAGATATGATAGTAATAATATAATATATATATACACATATAATTTATATATATATATATATTTAATATATATAAAATTATATATTAGATAGATAATAGATAAGATAGATAATATTAATATAGATAGATATATATATATATATATATATATATATTATATATCACACATATACACATACAACTATATATATAAAATATATATATATATATATATATATATATATTCTGAGTTTGCCATTTAATATTATATAGTATTCTTATATAAAAATTTGATTTAACAAACTACAGAAACTCCGACACCCTATTGTTTATTTATTTTATATCTAGTAATAGATTGTATCTATAATATAATAATAAATATAATATATAATATAGTGTCAATGAGAGAAAAAGAGAGAGACGAGATGGGAAGAATGATATGAGAGAGAGATTGAGATGTATCCACCCGGGCACACACGCACACACGACACCCGAATATATGGATAGTATAATACATATATAGTGGTATAGAATAATATAACCAGGTATAATAGGTAATGATTAGGTAATATAATACAGGGGGATATCTACAAACTATATATATAATATAGTATGTCCATATAATGCAACACATTTTTTATATTATATAGTAAACGGGTCTTCTGGTAAACCATATATATGGACAAAATATATATATAACTTAATAAATATAAATATACAATATAGATAATATTAAATAATATGTATATATATATTATATATATATATATATATATATATTAATATATATAAGAGAGAGAGATGAGAGAGATAGATAGAGAGAGGAGATATAGATAATATATACATATTTTTTATTATAGTTATGTATATACCTATAATACATATATATATATTATATTATTATATTTGTGATTCTTATAGTATTTATAAATCCAATTTATTAATATATAGTGTTTATTTTATATATAATATAATATATATATATATATATATATATATATATATATAAAATATATATATATATATATATATATATATACTTTTACATATATATATATTTTGTGTGTGTGTGTGTGTGTGTGTGTGTGTGTGTGTGTGTGGTGTGTGTGGTGTGTGTGTGTGTGTGTGTGTGTGTGTGTGTGTGTGTATGTATG
>NC_051397.1:25262575-25267575 GCF_015228065.2 Penaeus monodon
CTTCTTAGAAAAAGGAGAACAATCTTCCGTGCCATCTAGGAGTTAAACATACACGGATTTACCTTTCGCTAGGAAAAAAATTGTGCTTTTCACGCTTTATACTATGGGGAACAAAGAATCTGGCAGTGCAGATAAAGAATTTGTTGCTACCTATACTTCTGTAGATTCTACAAATGACTGTAATTACTTTAACAATTATTTTTTTACTATAATCATTACCATGTTAGTAAGTAGGATACTTACTGGTGTGAGTTTCTGTACCTCCGGCGGAATTTCGCATAGTACGCGGGCAATGTGAAAATATAACGCATGAAGTTAGTGGAAAGGTTTGTTTCAATTCGGACTGATGCCCTGTATGTATTGCTTTTCTTGGATTTATTACTTTTCCTTGTGTTATGGCTGTGTTGTCAGTTTTGGTATTTTTGTGATTTTCTTCACATAGCCAAAAATGTGTTAATCAAAACGATAGTTATTATGAATTACCGCGGATTGTTAAAAACTAATCTAATCATAGTGTTTGCTCTAACTGTGTGGTTTATCATACATCAAGAAAGGAGGAACAGTAACTCCTTTCGGAAATGGCACTGCATATATTGAAATTACCTTTTCTATCCAATGGTAACTTAGTGATTAAATTACTACTGATAATCAGCCTGATATTAAGAATCCATGCAGACTTATCTTAGTAAACTCTGCTAACGAGCCTAGTGTGATAAGGAATACTAATTGCTGAAAGTCCTCAGACATCATTTAATAGTCTGCCACCACAAGAGGCGAAGCATATTCATAAATAGGGTAATGTATGGTGTGTAGAGTAATGTAGTTAATTTTCAGATAACAAGGACAAAGAGGAGGCCTAGATAGATCGATAAATTATATATATATATATATATATATATATATATATATATATATATATATATATATATATATATATATATATGTGTGTGTGTGTGTGTGTGTGTGTGTGTGTGTGTGTGTGTGTGTGTGTGTGTGTGTGTGTGTGTGTGTGTGTGTGTATCTCTCTCTCTCTTCATTATTTCGTTATTTACATACATTATGGCGGGTACATGAGCACAACTTGTGTAAACCATTAGACAACAGACCACATGGCTGGTTGCCACGTGGCTCTAAGTCGAGTTAAAAACCATCGATTCATTGAGGGCGTAGATGACGATTTATCTGACCTCGTCTGACCTCTCAATTTGTGTTCAGCGCATGACATGACAAGGTTAGTCCAGCCTTCGCCCTAAGGGCTAGTTGGCTGGGCCCATGACCCCGCGCTCAGCTTTTCCCTAAGACTAGTAGTGTATCCCCTTTACATGTGTTGTGAGTCATAAGTACGCTGATTACCATTACTGTTCACCAACAGACTTTAACAAACTGGTGGCAGGGTGGTCTTGCGTCCTTTTGGCTCGCAACACGCACACACAGTCTCCGAAATTCGCTCTACCAGCTTCCACGATCGACAATGTCTTCAAAACCACGTGAGTACACGTTTTGGGCCTCCTTATTTCTTTTCCTTTCCTTCTTCTCTCATAAACGTGTTATGCCGTATGTGCAGTCATTCTCACATTGATTTTGTTGGGTAAAAGTGCTAAGTGACAGCAAATGGCATGTTTTCACACTATTCTTCAGACCTTAGATATCGCATTACTGTGTGACCGCAGTATGTGGTCAACAAACATGAATATTGCTCATTAATCAATAATGAATTTCTCTCGCTATTAGAGATTTATATTGTTTCAGTTGCAACAAATTTAATGCGTTCATGATTTTATCTTTATCCCGAATATCATATTATTCATTTCTCTTCTCATAACACATTTTCCCTGACCGCACTTTCTCTTTCCCTTCCGGCTGGGTAGGACGTGGCAAGGGCCAAGAGATGACTGCTCATTCTTCCCATACTTTGGTTGTTGTTGTTAACACCATAGGGGATAAACGTAGCATTGTTACATTGTTCATTGGTGACACATTTTATCAGCGCTAGAACAGAGCTTGTACAGGTAAATCCAAAGTTATTCGTTCGATCGGCAACTTTCGAGTCGGTGTGACCCGCAGTTATGTTTGTTAATTGATATAGGACTACGGTTTAAGCTAGAATCATTATTCGCTTATTAATCATACCCTTCTCACCCTCTTGAAGTTGCTTGCATGTTTTGGGTAAATCCCAAGCGATCGTGTGATTTCTGATAGTTAGATACCCATAGGGAATGTCACGAGCGCCCATCACAGATATACAGAAGAGAGTAGGTTATTTATACATTTTCCTGGCTCATTTCTCTTTATTTTATGGTATTTTGGGTATAGGAGCCCCAGTCGATGAAGTCTGACATGCATAGCTAGACATGACTACCTCGGCATTTGAGAATTTCTGATGCCAAGAAGATTTGCTTGCTAGAAAGCTTGCAATTTTTTTTTTTTTTTTCATGCCACCATTCTTTAATGCATATATTCTGTCGCATATCATTAAATGTTGAATTCAGTGTAGTAGTTGAAATAATTTTCATCACAGTTTTGTTGTATTGAACGTTAATCTTTGTGTTTGTGATACATTTTTGGTGTGAGTTCACTCTCACTTTCATTCTCATTCATACTCGCTGTCTCACACACACACACACACAAACACACACACACACACACACACACACACACACACACACACACACACACACACACACACACACACACACACACACACACACACACACACACACACACACACACACACACACACTTACTCACTCACTCACCACACAGAACAAAAGACACTGAAACCTTTTTATTAATAGTTTGTTGCTGTCATAGTTGCAGGCATAAAGATCTATGGTGTATCTCTTTTGCCCGCGTTTTTTTCAGTCGTGACGAGTGACTCATACATGATGTACAATTTCTTATCTTGCATTTATATCTTCTCTGTGTGACGACAACTGACTCAAGTAAATCATTGTTGTTTCCCTTATCTACTCTCATATCTATCAGAGATAGTTCAAGCCAGGTCCATGCGGATCGCTACTAACGTCTCCCTCTTCTATTTTCTTCTTTATCATTGTGAAAGTAAATCACAAAGCGAAAAAAAGACGAAATGAAGTGCAAAACGAACATTAAAAACTGCACATTAATAAAATAACCGGCTACTGGCACTAACACTCCCTCTTCTCCATTGCCTTTCTATTTCTCCTACTATCTTGGCCCTCATGTGTATGATCTGATTCCCCGACTACATATAGCAGTCGGACCGACGATATCCGAGACGGCACTGAAGGAGGACCCTGCTGCAGGAAAGGTCACCTTAGGGTGCTGTAGGAAGGACGTCACCAAGATGTTTGTCAGTGCAGGTGTTGTAGTGGAAGAGGATGCCGCCTGCCGGGACGCCTGTAGATCCAGCGAAGGACCAGGAATTCGCCAGTGCAGGTACCAGTTGCCCCAGGATGCTGTGGAAGGGTGCTGCTTGCCCACAGATCCAGCCAAACTTCAGGAGCATGCCAGCGCAGGTATCAGCCACCCCAAGATGCCGAAGAGGAGGCTTCCTGCCCAGACGCCCGTATATCCAGACGAAGATTATGAGGACGTGAGGACGAGTATGCAGCCGAGAAGGACCGGGATCTGTGAGGACGTGTGGATGAGTACGGTGCCGAGTTAGACCTGGACAAGGACACCAAGGAAGTCGAGACGAATCCAAAATCATGGAGGACCTGTGCGAGACCTTCGAGGACGTGTGGACGTCGAGGCCGGACAGATTACACCAAGGACCAGGAAGAAAAGGACGACAAGGACGAGCAACTACGGAGATGCAACAAGGACAACAACTAGTGAATGTTGGATCACCCCTTGAGGCCAATCTAAGGCGCCTCGAGGGCGAGGCATGAGTAGGTGGCCGAGCAATATGGCGGGTACATGAGCACAGTTTGTATAAACCATTAGACAATAGACCACGTGGCTGTTTGCTACGTGGCTACAAGTCGAGTTAAGAACATCGACTCAGTGAGGGCGTAGATGACGATTTTATCTGACCTCGTTTTACCTCTCAGTTCGTGTCCAACGCTCGACGTGACAAGTTCAATCCAGCCATCGCCCTAAGGGCTGGCTGGCGGGACCTGCAATCCCGTGCCCAGGTCTAACCCGAGACATTGTCATGTGTGCTCGCTTCACTGTGTAGAACTTTCATAATAAAGAATCAAGCCGTTATAACCACTATCACTGCCAACCAGTCACAACCATTGTTCAGAGGCACTCTTAGACTCTTAAATACATATTTTCCTATGGGGATTCAACATATAATATAATTATCAAATTAATGGAAAGTGTTCATATAATACGCCATAAATCCTAAATCAGATACTTAGGAAATGTTTTGGAATCCGAACTGTCATAAGCCTCGATGGCTGACTCGACCTCATTCCTTGGTTGACTCTGATCGCACCGCCACCTGGCCTTCCGTCTGCCACTCTGCCATATTGTAATGCTTGGTATTTGCGTGTCTTCCCCTGTGTTTAGGGTGTGTAGAATAGGAATAGGATTTTTAAAAAATATATTGATGTCATTAATGTATAAAAAAAGAAATATTAAATATAGTTATTTTATTAATTCATATCTTTCTTTATACCCGGATACAATTTTGAACTTGCTATGGGTACCATAAAATACCCTAGGCTTTAAATGTGCCATAAAACACACACAGGCATACGAATACGTTTTGAACAGGTCTTGAATATTGCATGAAAGATGCCCTCAAATATAAATACAGTATGTATGTGAATACCTGTGTGTGTGTACACACACACGCACATACACACACACACACACACACACACACACACACACACACACACACACACACACACACACACACACACACATATTATATATATATATATATATATATATATATATATATATATATATATATATATATGTATGTATGTATGTATGTGTATACAAGCACACACACAAATATGTGTGTGTGTGCACGTATACACACAATATGCAACCATACA
>NC_051397.1:25277575-25280075 GCF_015228065.2 Penaeus monodon
ACACTTGGCAAAACGCCATCATTTGCCTTCACGTAATATTTAAATACGCCTTGAATGTTGGACTACTTTATATCATTTACTGATAAATTATACCAATAATAATTTTGATTATGATTTGCTAGTTACGGGAAGTACTGTCTCCATTAAAATCAGTAGCAACAGCAGTGATGTAAACGATGGAATTTTTAATGATAATTATGGTGATAACAATAAGGATGCTATCAATGATAATAATAGTGATGATGACGATGATAATAATAATGCTGTTATTAATGATAATAAATGTAACAGCGATAAAGATGATGATGTTGAAAAAAATAAATAAATGACAATAGCAGTTATAGAAATAATACATATTATAATGATAATGTTTATCATTATAGTTACAGTTATAATTACAATCCCTCTCCAAATCCCCCTTTATTCTTTAAGCCACCTCGCCCTTCCAATTGCCCATCCCTGTTTCTCCTTAAGTGACAAATAATAATAATAATAACAATAACAATAATAATGATAATAATAATAATAATAATAATAATAATAATAATAATAATAATAATAATAATAATAATAATAACAATCTAGTATATAAATAATAATAATAATAATATAATAATAATTGTAATAATACTAATGATAATGATAATGATAAGGAATAATTATAATGATGTGATGTAAGCTAATGCTAATAATAAAGCTAAATATAAATATAAAGATAAAGATTGATAATAGTGCTAGTAATAATGACAATAATAATGATAACTATAATGATGATTATGATGATGAAGATAATGATTGATGATGATGATGATGATGCTGATGATGAGTATGATGATGATGATATTGATGAATACATGCTGATGATGATGATGCTGCTGATGATGATGATGATGACTGATATCTAATAATAAGAGGTAATATTAATAATATGATAATAAAATAATATAATACTTAATCTAATTATATTATTATTATATATTTTATATTATATTAGTTATTATTATAACAACAACAGCAATAATAATAGTACTGATTATGATAAAAAATAATAATGATAACCATTTGTACGTTCTTACTTTACTTTCCTTGTAATTTCTTGTTGCAGAAGGCTCCACAAGAGCTCATGAAGCATAGAGTCAGTTACAAGCACGACTTGGAACAAACAAGAAAACAAGAGCACTGAATTGATAATAATTATTATAATACTACTACTGATGATAGAATATTAATAATACACAGTAACATTAATAACGATAATTACTGATGATACATACTGATGATAATAATAATGACTACTATTAATAATAAACGAGGATAATAATGATAAAGTATAAATATGATATACACTTTATCATAATGATATTCATTATAATAATAATAATGATTATGAATAATAACTTTAATTTTATAACACAACAACAAAAACAACACAATAATAATTATAATATAATAATAATATAATAATAATAATAATAATAATATTAATCATAATAATAATAATAATAATAATAATAATAATAATAATGATAATAATAATAACAATAATAGCAATAGTAATAACAGTGACAATAATAAGCATTATTATTATAATGATATAATGATAATAATGATGTTGATTATGGTACTACTACTAATCTATTATAACGACTACGCTCCTATATAATAATAATAATGATAGTGAGAACGATAATAATACAAAAAAGGAACATTAATAATGATAATAGTAATGATAATGATAAGAAGATTTTTTTTTTCAACACGCTTTTCTATTGTGTAATTATAAAATAAAAGGTTTACCTTCAGCACATTCATCTCACATTAATATACCCTGTTATCCTATAATTTAAATCAGCTTCCAGTTCGTCTTCTACCTGTTAAGGCTACAGTTTTCTTGATTAATTCTATTTCAAAAGATATCTATCTCATGAACGGCAATTCAGTAAAATGATTTATTATCTTCAGCCTATAATTGTATGATACCGTATTTCACAATTAGCCTGTGTCTAATTGTTATAATTTTCTTTTCTTTTTCTTCTTTTTTACCCCATTCTTTCTTCTTAATTTACACTTTTTGCACTTACCATGTTTCCCAAATGCCTCTATTTTCAGAGAAAGCTTAGGTATTTGTAGAATCTTGACCAATATCATAAAACATATTATGTTAGATTCATTCTTAGGTTACAAGTTGACACAATTACCTCTACTGCTAGGCACCTTCTTCTACAACATTGTATGAGCGAGCGACCACCTCTAGCTGTCCAGAAATATGGAAGCGAGACGTGAGGTTGTAGCACCTCTGTCACCAGATGTGGGCGAGACGAGAGATGGAATTTGGCGGTCATGAAAGGGTCTTAGCTTGCCGTTTATTGTTGAAGACAGATATGAGACCCCCTAAGAGACCCCGGTCCCCGGGTCCGAGGACGAGGTGGTGGACCTGACTTTGTGGGATGGCTTGGGCTGTCGCCGTGTCCTCTCCCTCTCTACAATAAAATACCCATAA
>NC_051397.1:25292575-25295075 GCF_015228065.2 Penaeus monodon
AACTACTACCATTAGTATTTTATTGCTATGTATTACTTTGCTCTCTGTGTTGATATTTCAGCATTGTTGCCATTTGTCTCAATAGTATTATATATATATATATATATATATATATATATATATATATATATATATATATATATATATATATATATATATATATATATATATATATATGTATGTGTGTGTGTGTGTGTGTGTGTGACTATTGGTATCATTTTATCGTTCACAATATTATCACCATTATCATCATAATAATAATATCATCATCCTCATTATCATTATCAGTATCTTTACCGATCTGTGGATTTTTTGTTGTAATAGTATTGCCACTTTTATTATCACTGTCACTATTGTAGTCATCATCACATTCAATCAATTATTATCTTTATTTCCATATTATCACTCTCTCTCAGTTATGTCAATATTGTTCCTTTTGCGTTTATCATTATTTTGTAAGAAGTTCTTGTGTTGCAACCGGATTTCAGATAATGAATCAGTGTAGATCGACAGTGCAAAGCTTATTAAAATATCTTTATAGAGATCTAAAAAAAAAAAAAAAAAAAAAAAAAAAAAATATATATATATATATATATATATATATATATATACATAATATATATATATATATATATATATATATATATATATATATATATATATATATATATATATATTTATACACCATTTAGTTTATTTAATTGTAAGTAAAGGGTAACAGAGACAAGAATAAACGTTTCCTCTCAGTAGTGAAAGAGTGAAAGAGAAATATAAGCAGTAAAGGAGACGAAAGCGGCCAACAATGGACAGTGGGTGTGGGAGGGAATCCAAACGAGCCAAACGAAACCGATTCGTCGGAAACGCGAACCTTAACAAATCTTCTGGAATATTCACCGAGGAATATATATAGGGAGAAAAGATAAAAAAAATAGGGGAAGGGGAAAAAACTGACATCCATGGATGGATCCTTACCATTTGTAATCTTTGTAATGAAATACAAAAGTATATCTGCACGGTATAGGTTCCCTACTACAACTAAAAGGTAAACTGCTGCCTAAGTTACACAGTAAATGAAGATTATCGCACTGACAAACGATGACCCTCTTCGCAAAAGGTGACTATTCGGTGTATTGTGCAAAACACTTAGTATTCAGGCGGACGTGTGAAAGATTTTATTTTGTCAGCGGCGTTTTGAATAATGGATGGAAGTGATTTCCGAGCAGTCAGATAAATCTTCGAGTGAAGAATTTTGAGCCAAAGAAGTATCCTGGAGATGGGGAAAATTCTGGAATGCCATCTCTTGTTGAAAGAAATTCACGACAACGTAAACCTCTCTCTGGAATTACCGGAGAATAAAAGATTATTTTACATCTATCGCTGTTTCATTAATTATTTATTCTATGTTTAAACATTCCGCCTCTATTACTAACCAAATTTATAGCCAAATCGTTAAAAGTAGCTTGAAATCTCCATCGATGAAATGGGTTTTGCGAGCGATGACATCAGATGCCGAAACGGACAGAGAGGCGGTTTCCGAGGAAATTCTGAGGTGATAATAAGACGCTCCAGTAAACATTATTAGTTGTGCTCAGACTCGGTTGAAGTCTGAGTTGAACACTTCACTTGGCATGATGAATGCCATGCAAATGGAATATGTTACTTCAAAGATCTTCCCTGACATTATAAATTTGCGGGAAAGGAACACATGCACACCCTCGACCCATTTATGCCCATGGAAAGATATATACCCTTATTGAGAAAAGAAATTTCATGGAGAGAGAGAGAGAGAGAGAGAGAGAGAGAGAGAGAGAGAGAGAGAGAGAGAGAGAGAGAGAGAGAGAGAGAGAGAGAGAGAGAGAGAGAGAGAGTGAGTGAGTGAGTCACGGACAAGGAAGTGAAAGGAATAGTCAAGAAATAGTGACTTTGATATCTAGATTCGATCAGACCGCTGGAAAATGCAGGTCCATGTCATGCGGACGGTTATCTTTAAGGCGCAGTAAATGTTGGCTGATACGGTTAGAGGTTTGCGTGTAAAACGCAGAATAAAAATATGTGCACACAATGCTCTGAACAAACACTGTCTCCCCCTTTCTACTGAAACGTGGACTGGACCTTTTCCTTAAAATGGGATACCAGTATTTTAAAGAAACACTTCACTAATAAGCTGATATATCATGCGTTTTCGGTGATTTAAAATGGTTTGAAATCAGTTTTTAAAAGTTTTACTTTAAAACATGCGAGAGGCACTGAATTATCGGACCAAAGCAAATAAGAGGAGATGAATGGTGTTTATATACTGTAGGAAACCAGTATATTAAACCAGTGAATCTAGTGACGTTGAAGTAACTAAGCCTCTTAGGGGGACGTTAAGTTCCTAGCGGGAATGTTTTAGAGAATTTAAATATCTATGGTTCTATGATTTGCGAATGGTTGCTGTGTAGTAGCATTTCATTTCCAATGAATTTTAATTATAAAATACTTACATCGTCGATCATTTTCT
>NC_051397.1:25305075-25307575 GCF_015228065.2 Penaeus monodon
GATCGCGCGTGTACCTCTATGTGCCGCTTGGATTGCAGTCCCATCAAGAACCCTCCTTTCATATGGGCGGAGGGAATCCTCGGATGCTGTGTAACGTACCTTGCTGGAGAAAGAGAACTGAGCTCATTAAAATGTGTTTGTAAGAGGCAGAGCATGAGACATAGTAAATAAACATTTTCAAACCACCAAGTAAGTAATAATTTTATGTGCTTACCGGTTCGTCTCCTCAGCGATCTTTCCCAGAAGTTCCTATGTCAGGAACTTGCTGAAGACCTCTTCTGGCCGTAAAGCAACACCTAGGTCAGGAACCTTGATCCCAGGAGCTGCAGCGAAGTTTAAGCGCCTTGGATCGTTCTCCCTCTTCCTCCAGACAAAGCAGGAGTACCAAGGGCGTTAAGATCCTACCGGCGTACTCGACGAGATTCTCGTCAGAGTCCATCAACGTGCCGATCAACAGCACAAAGTCGTCCTCCGGATTGGACTCGTCCTCCGAGTGCTGTCCTCCCAGTCGGAATCGTCACCAAGGGGGATGTGAGGATCTGTTAAAAAAAAGTAAGACTAAGTAGAAACATAAGTCAGTATGCAAAAGGAGTCAGGTGGTTGGGTTTACAGATCAAATGATGGGAGAAAACT
This sequence comes from Penaeus monodon, assembly GCF_015228065.2. Taxonomy (NCBI): domain Eukaryota; kingdom Metazoa; phylum Arthropoda; class Malacostraca; order Decapoda; family Penaeidae; genus Penaeus; species Penaeus monodon. Next base: position 25,305,709 of record NC_051397.1, read on the forward strand.
CACCAGAATGATGCCATGTCCTGTGCTGCTTTGCCAGCAACGTGTACTCCTCATTTCACTCCACACATTCCTTGTTAGGGGAATGGTGGAACAGATAGAGGAGAGGATCTGGTGCATTCCTCAGACGAGGAAGACCCCTGGAAGTCGAAGGCCTGGGGTCATCCCCCGCCTCCTCTGTCTCGAAACCAAGGGAGCGGATGGCCGGGGAAGACCGAGGCATCCGAGAGCGGACAACGGAAAGCTGGCGAGACATCACCGAAATCAAATGCCAGGCTGGTCAGTACCTACCTTGACCTGTGCTGCCGCCGTTATATATATATATATATATATATATATATATATATATATATATATATATATATAATATATATATGTATATATATATATATATATATATATATATATATATATATATATATATATATATATATATATATATGCATATACATATATATATATATATACATATATATATAAACATAATATATATATATAGACATATATATATATATATATATATAAAACACCCGAAAGGGCGTGGAAAATCACGTGATATTGTCATGTGACAGTCGTGAAGAACAAGTAATATTGTCATGTGAGATGGTACGAAAATCACGTGACATGCCGTCACGGTCACGTGACGATAGTGTAATATGATGTCATGATCACGTGACATGGCGTGATGCTCACGTGACCGTGGCGTCACATCACGTGACGTCACCAGCTAGAAACCTTTAAAACTACAACCTTCCTTGGCATGTCAAAAATAATAATTTTTTTACAGACACCTGGGATTCGCCGTAAAAGCCACCCCCAGCACCGTCCGAGTAAGATTACAGGCACACACACATACGAATCCACACTCAGATACAGACTCTCTCACACACAAACACAGACTGACACACAGACTTGCATGCGCAGATTTCTACATATACACAATTACACATACAACAAAAAACAAACACATATGCACATTTTTATACGTACACACACTAGCACACACATAATTATCCACTTACACCCTCACACACACATGTGCACACGAGCACACACAGACACAGTTGCATGCAAAGATTTCCACACACAATTACACACGCCGAAAAAACACACACAACAAAAAAACATACACACACTTATACATAATTAACCACGTACACATATACACACATACAAACAACTTCGAAAACATTCCATTGCAAATGCATAAAGCCATGACAGGGATAGCCGTCCCCGGCGGGAATGCCGAGCGAGTAATGACGGCTATAGGCGTGCCCGGCATGAAGGGTCGGCTTTTCACACACACACACACACACACACACACACACACAGCTTGAGGAAATCCGTGCAAATCCGCATGCACATCGCTTGTGTGTGTGTATGTACATTCATGCACACTCATGGGTATGCCAAAATTAGATACGATAGTGGCTGAATCTATGATATGATGGTGAGTTGAAAACCACCAACAATGATTATCTAACCAACTACCCCCCACCCAGGGTAGGATCTTGTACACTCACTATCAACCACGCACACACATACAAACAAATTCAAAAACATTGCATGGAATATGCATAGAGCCATGACGGCTATAGGTGTGCCTGGCATGAAGGGCTGGCTTTCCACACACACACACACACACACACACACACACACACACACACACACACACACACACACACACACACACACACACACATATATATATATATATATATATATATATATATATATATATATATATATATATATACATATATATGTACACAACTTGAGCAAATCTGTGCAAATCCACACGCACATTACATGCATGCGAGAGAGAGAGAGAGAGAGAGAGAGAGAGAGAGAGAGAGAGAGAGAGAGAGAG
>NC_051397.1:25349478-25360102 GCF_015228065.2 Penaeus monodon
GGCTGGCAGGGGAGTTACGCGGAGCGACTGCACCGGGCCCCCAGGGACTAGTTAGAACCCGGTGTCGACGTCAAGAGGTTGGAGTAGAGGGCCCGGGGAGCCCACCCAAAAACCTGCACGGCTGGGGGCGACGGTTGGGCGGAGCCTTTGGACCGGGGAGGGGTTGTTACAGTTTGGTAGCTAACTTCTCCGATAAGGCCCAGAAGGTCCCAGGGGTGCAAAGCGGGGCATTTGTGAGGAATGGAGATCCAGAAGAGTCGTCGAGGAGCAAGGAGGGTTTGGTTTGGGGGGCCGTTGCCTGATTTCCTTGGGGACTTGGCACACGGAGGCCGCTAAGTGGCGGAGATGAAAGACAAGTGCGTGGCAAGCTAAAGGGTACCGGCCATGCCAAAGGAGCCCTTTGCCCGGCACATGAGGGAAGTGGGTAAAAAAATAGGGGACAGAGTGGGGCGCATAACCCGGTCGGAAGCGGGGGCTCTCGCCGAAGCTACAGAACCCCTGGGAAGGCCATACAAGTGATGGGCCCCTCTCTGAGTCACCACAATTTCGTAGAGGGCGAAAACGACCGTGGTTCCCACCGGGGCCGGCTGGGCACCATGGGCAGGAAGCTACCCGGGGCCCCATGGTGAAAAAAAAGATGATTTAGCCCCAGAGCGGCAAAGGGGACGGGAGACGCGACCGAGTGGGACGAGATTTGGACGGTGGGGCGATGCAACAGAATAATGGTGACCATGAGCCGGGGCTTGGGGAGGAAAACCCCCTTGGGTCCCACTGTCAATCTACCGCAGCCCACACCCCTCCAGAGCGACCCCAGCGAGAGCGAAGAAAGCCGCTTTGGATGAAAATTTTTGGTTTTTGAGAACGTTTTAAAATTTTCGGTACTTTTTTTTGAAAGAATTTGTTGTTCCGGGGGACTAATTTTATGTAAATTTTCTGTTTTTTGTTCACTTTTGGAGTCAGAGCGACGGGTGTCGTTGATAGGGGGGATAGTGTACGCCAGGGGGTTTGTTCTGGCAAAAACATGTTTTAAAATAAAAAGGATGCCGGGAATGTGTTAACATGAAAAGGACCCGGGGCAAAAGACAAAACTGGCTGTGAGGAAGGAGCGGGGGAAATAAGCCGAGAGACCAGTTGGGGCTGCCCCTGTGAAGACCCGGGTCCCCTTGGACTGAAAAAAACTTTGTTTTGCCCTTTTATAAGCTTATCGGCGGGGGACATGCTGGTTTCCCCCCCTTTATGGCCCATAAAAAAGGGTATGGGTAAATAACTTGTGGAAATAAAGGAAAGATTTTCATTTTGGTTTTTTTCGTGCCCTCCCTCACCATTGGGTTCCCCTGTGGTGTTGGGACGCTGTGGTGCCGTGCCTCTTGGAGTTTTGGGAGTGTTCCGACCCCGTGGATAGCAGCCCTTGCCTAGCCGCCTTTTGTTGGGGGCAGAGAGAGGGGGCGGCCGGCGTAAAAAAAACATAACATTTAAATAAAATACTGTATAAATATTACAATATAAATTTATATAATAATAATATATATATTTTAAAAATTATATATATATATATTATATATAAATATAAAACACATACACATACAAATAAGTTAATATACAATAAAGGGGTGGTGCGTAGCGAGGCGCCGCGTGTGGTGTGCGTGCGCGCGCGGTGTGGTACATAAGTAGAAGGTTTAAATATTATATATATATATATATTTTAAAAATATATAATATAATAATATATTATATTATAATAATACACAAAATATAATATACACACTACATATTACATTTTTTTGTGTACATACGACCTTTCATGTTTATAATATAATATATAATATTTTATATATATTATTAATATATAATATATATTATATTATATTTTAAATATATATGTATATATATTATATATATTTAAAATATATCATATTTTATAAAGTAAAAATAAAATTTTATAATAATATTATATATATAAAATATTATATATATATATATATATATATATATATATATTATATATATAATATATTTTTTATGTTTTTATGTGTGTATGTATGTTTTTAATATATATATAAACGTGCGTATATATAAAGCTAGTTTGGTAGATATATACATACACGTACTGTGTGCGTTGGTGGTGTGTCATTCAAAAATTTTTTCATCATTTGTCTACAAAAAATAAATAATAGGGAGGAAAAACATTTTGCATTTTTAAAAAAATGCTCCAGAGTATGAGCGCTCATTACCCCCATCATGTCTCTCGGTATAGAATTAGGGTGTGTGACATGAAACGGCTTTTTCCCGTATTAAAACCTAAAAAACGAAAGCAAGACTTTAGAGGAAATCAATGATTTGCCAATGCCAAAGTGGGAAGTTGAAAGAACGGGATTGTAATACTATTGTAAGGCTGCGTTGTCTGACATTCCATGGGGAACTGTATCTTATTTTCTGTAAATGGGAAGATATATTATCAGTTACACCTGAATGGGGTAAGATTGGGAACTACTACTTTTAGACAGTGTTTTATTAATTACAGTCGTTTTCCTGGGCATTTACTTACGATCTTGTTTGAAAACTGAGATTGGTTGATTTAGTGTGACCGACAGGTGTGTGCGAATCTTATCTTTTAACTGATCTTTACTTTATTCTCAAAATTTGTTTCTTTAGTTTAATGATTGCAATATCTTATAAACCATATACTTTATTAGTAATGGGACGTAGAAATAAGGTATGGATACATTCAACATGCAAATGCCTTGCAAAAAATGCACGCTTGTTTCTCAGGTACATTAGAAAAATAATAGAAAATAATCACAAACCCCCTGTTGATCTTATGGGGAAAATATAATTTTCTTTTACTGCAGGAACCTTCACATATGATTTTTAAAAAGAGAAAAAAGAGGAACTTGTTTTCCTTCCCCTCTTAGTTCTGTAAAGCTGGTCGTGAGGAAGCAAGATTTATGTTAGTTTGCAAAGTCTCCGATATTTTCTTGTAAACTTGCCCGCCTTATGTCTTTTTCTTCTTTCTTCAAGAATTCCACAGTTTCCGTGAAATTAACACTTATTATTATCGTATGATGTCGAGGAGGTATATGGAAGAGAGTGAGTGAAAGCTAGAGGGAATTGAATGAGAGGCAGGTAACGATGCTTTATCAACAAAGAGTACCTAAAAGTATCTAAATGTAGTGTAAATGGTAAAAGTGTGACATATTTCTCCAAAATGACCAGTGACTAGTAAGTCAAACGTGTTTTTGTCAACGTCCAGAAGACATCTTGTTGCGCTAAATACTCGTATAAACATGAAATATGTTGGATATGCAGAAAAAGGTGGGCTAAATTTTTGAAGAAAACTGGCTATGCTTTACATTCCCTAATAGTATTTCCTTTAATATTTGTCCCATGTTCGATTTACTAGTCTAAAGATGTCAAATAAAGAAAGGGTGGAGAGGAAGAGAGAGAGAGAGAGAGAGAGAGAGAGAGAGAGAGAGAGAGAGAGAGAGAGAGAGAGAGAGAGAGAGAGAGAGAGAAAAAGGGAAAAAATGACAGAGAGTCAGATAAAAAATCTGACGGCCCCACAGACAGGTGGACAGGCACACAAAGAGGGAGAGGAAGTGTGACAGACAAACTGAAGACATCTTACTGACAAAAAAAAAAAAATATATCCATAAGAAGGGGAAAATAAATATCAAAATGTCAGCCGCTAGCTCTTTCATCTTATTAAGGTGAGCGAGTTATCTTGCCTTTGGTAAGTAGGTTAAAGTGGAAATGATTATGGTCATTTCTGAGATATGGTTAAGGCAATACACTTATTTCGGATCTAGAAAAAATATTTGCTTTACATAATTACAAAAAGCTGCTGAATGTAATAACTTTAATTAAACGAATTTATCTGAATGTAATATTCATTGCAATGTATTTTCTGAAATTTTAGAAAACCCTTTGGGGAGCTCATTAAAACTTTGAATTTTTTGATTGTCATTCTAACCAGTCATATTGCTCCCAAAGATTGTTGATATTTTATAAGTTTCTGTAAGAATAAATAAACAAGAAAAAATATAATGAAAAAAAAAAAAAATCTCATTAGTTTTTATCTTTAGTTATCATTATCATCTAAAAAATTTAGAAAATCAACAAGGTATTATCATTACACTTTTAAAAGAATCTTACAGCCTAAGCAAGCGCAGGCAATAACCGAGGAGGATTTTGAAATTCAGCGCCAGGGTTCGAAATTCGGGATAACATCCATTCCAAGGATTTACAGACGGCCTCGAGCTCCTCTACGTGGTCTTCGGAAATCTGGCAAGAACTTTTTTCAAGAAGACTTTCCTGTGAGGTTAATTAAGGGAAAGGCCGGTAAGGGAGGAGGCAAAAGAAGGACATAATTAGAGAGGAAAAAAAATAATGTGGATTAGTTGGATGTGAAGGAGCAGGGGCGGGGGTCTGGTGAGAGGGAAGTGGATTTTTTTTTCTTTATTTTTCTATGACTGGAAACTCGTTAAGAAACGGGAAAAAAAAGACGATAAAGTTCAGGGAATTTGCTTTCTTATCTTACCCTGCGCTTATAAGATGTAGTGGAACATAATTTTGAGGAAGATAATAACAATGATTATAGCGAAAGTAAGAATTATAGTATAAAGATGAAAATAAATAGAATAATATTATTATTAATGATAGCATAGTTATCACACTAAAAATGAAAAATATTAAACAATTATTAATGTTTTTTTTTATAATTTTAATGCATGTTATTATTATTTCTTTCATATCATTCCCATTATTGTTTAAATTGTTATTTTTATTTTTGGCTGCTGTTTTTGTTGCTTTTGTTGTTTTGTATTTGTTGTTGATCATATCTCTTTTTTTATCTCATCATACCATTCCCATACCATTATTTTTATCTTTATTATTTTTAAAATTATTATTAATTTTATTTTTTTTATTATTTTTTATTTTTAAAAAATTTTAATTATAATTATTTTTTATTTTATTAAAATTTTTTATTATTATATTAATTATAAATTTCATTATTTTTATTTTTATTTTATTATCATCAGCACTCATACTACTACTAAAAATAATGAAATAATACTAGACGCTACTACTTCTACGTTTTCACTATCATATTGATCATTTATATTGCTTTAAAGGAAAATTTAATAATATTATTGTTTACTAGTCATTTAAATGTCAAGGGGTTTTTTTTTAACCAATTAATAAAAAAAAAAGATTGTTAGTAGTACTCCAAAACAATATCAACCTTAATATATCTAAACTACGTACTATATACTGTGCGCTGCGGCTACCACGTAAATATCTGTTATCAACAATTAATAAGGAAAATTAGGGGAAAGGGCAATAATGTCAATGGGTTAAATCATTATCAGCATAATGATATTTTTTAGATAGATCGAATATAAAACAAAACAAAAAAACAAGGGATAAAAAAATAAATAAAAATAAAAATAAAATAATTTTAAAAAAGATAAAAATAATATGGGGTGGTGGGTGGGGTGTGTGGGGGGGGGGGTGTGTGGGGGGGGGGGGGGGGGGGGGGCGGGGAATTTTTGGGGGGGGTTTTTGGGGAAAAAAATGTGTTAAAAGGGGGATAATAAAAAAAAAGAAATATAAAATATGGGGGGTGGGTGTTGGGGTTGGGGGATGGGGGGGGGAAAAAAAGGGGTTTGGGAAAAAAATAGATAAATAAAAAAAACCCCAAAAGAGTATGAAAGGAAATAAAAAAAGATATGGGAATAAAAATAATTAATATATAATAATAATATATAATATAAAAGATATAAGAAAATTAGGGTTGTTGGGGGTTTTTTTTTGGGGGTCGGGGGGGGGGGGGGGGAAAACATATGAATATAAATTTAATTAATAAAATAGAAAAAATAAAAATAAAGAGATAATATATAAAAAAAATTTTTAAAGGAGAAATAATAGTAATAAGAAAGGAAAAAAATTTTATAAAAATAAAGAGAAATATATAAAATAAAATAAAGATAGATAAATAATTAAATGAAATAAAATAAATAGAGATAAAAAGATATGGAAATATATAGTTTTTAATTAAATATATATATATATAAAGATATAGAGAAGAGAAAAGAGAAAGAAGAATGAAATAGAAGATTATATATATAAAATTAAAAAAAGAAGAGAAAAGATAAAGGAAATAAAATGGGGAGAGTAAAAATAAGAGATATAAAATAGAAGAATTAGATAAATAATATAAAAGAAAATATAATATTAAAAATAAAATATAATAAAAAATAAAAAAAAAATATAAAAAGGGTATTAGAAATAATAGATATATAAATAAAAAAATAGATATAAATAGAAAAAATATATATATATTATAGGGGAAATATAAAATAATATAAAATATTAATTTCTTTAAAAATAATAATATAAAAAAAAATAAAAAAATAATTAGAAATAATAATTATATAAAATATTATTAAAATTTAATATGTAAAATAATATATATTAAAATATATATAAAATTATTATAATATATAATAAATTATAAGAATATATTAAAATTTTAAGATAAAATATAAAAAAATTAATATAAAATATATATATATAAAATTTATAAAAAATTTAGTATTTATATATATAATAATTATATAAAATATATATATAATGTTCACACACACTCACACAGCACACTACACAACAACACACACCACACACACACACACACACACACATAATAATATATATACAATTTATTATATATATATATATATATATTAATTAGAAATATTAATTTATATATTATAATAATATATAATTAATAATTATTATGGTGGGGGTGGTATATATTAAATAAAAATATATAAATTTATAATAATAATTTTAATTATTAAAGAAATATATATATATATATAAATAATAATATATATAAATATATATATAATAATTTTAAAATAAAAACAAATATACACACATATTAAAGAACAACACACCAAAAACCACACACACATAAACACACACCACACACCCAAAAAACCCCCCCAAACACACACACACACACACAACACCACACACACACACACACACACACACAACACAATATATAATATATAATATATATATATATATATTATATATTATAGATAAAATATATATTATATTTAACATGTTTATGTTGATAAGATATTAATAGTACGGAATATATACAATAAATTCATTATAGAATGATAATGAAAAAATAACACCATGAATTATGACTAGTAATGACAAGAATAAAATTACCTTAGATAAAAGTTGTGAAAAAATGATATAATAATAACAGTAGAAGTAGAAGTAGCAGCAGCAGCAGCAGCAGTAGTAGTAGTAGCAGTAGTATTAGATATATTAATGGTAATGATATTAAAAGTGTTGGAGTACTACTAACAATAACTATTTTTATATTAATGGTAATAATAAAAATAACACTATGACAATATTAATGATCATAGTAATAACAATAATAATTATTATTATCATTATAATAGCAATAATAATAATGATAACAATAATGATAGTAGAATAACAGTAGAAGTAGTAGCGTACTGTATTATTTTCATATTTTTGTAGTAGTAATGTGATGTATGATAATAATAATAATAATAAAACAATAATGATAATATTTAAAAATAATAATAATAATAAAAATAATAATAATAATAATAATAATAAAATAAAATAATAAAATAATAATAATAACAATAAAATAATAATAATAAAAAAAATAAAAAATAATAATAATAAAAATAATAAAATAATAATAAAAATGGTAATGTAAGGTAAGATGATGATGTGATGATGAGATCAAAAACAACAAACAACAACAACAGCAACAAACAACAGCAGCAACAACAATAATAAAAAAACAATAATAATAAATAATGGGAAGATAATGAAGAAAAAAATAAAACAAAGCATAAAATTTTAAGAAAAAACATTAATAATGTTTTAAAAATTATTTTTCATCATTTGGTGAAACTATGCATCATTTAATAATAATATTTTTTCTATTATTTCATTTTATCTATAATTTTCTTTTGCTATAACAGTTATTATCTTCCTCAACATTATGATTACCACTATCATCATTATCAAGACGCAAGGGTAAGATAAGAAAGCAAATTTCCCTGAACTTTATCGTCTTTTTTTCCCGTTTCTTAACGAGTTTCCAGTCATAGAAAAATAAAGAAAAAAAAATCCACTTCCCTCTCACCAGACCCCCGCCCCTGCTCCTTCACATCCAACTAATCCACATTATTTTTTTTTCCTCCTAATTTTGCCTTCTTTTGCCCCCTCCTTACCCGGGCCCTTTCCTTTAAATTACCTCAAGGAAAGTTTTTTTGAAAAAAATTTCCAGATTCCGAAGACCACGTAGAGGAGCTCGAGGCCGTCTGTAAATCCTTGGAATGGATGTTATCCCGAATTTCGAACCCTGGCGCTGAATTTCAAAATCCTCCTCGGTTATTGCCTGCGCTTGCTTAGGCTGTAAGATTCTTTTAAAAAAGGGAATGAAAAACCTTTTTGATTTTAAATATAATTTTAAAAGAAAGAAACAAAATGATAAAATAACAATAAAGACGTTTGTTTGATTTTTCATTTTATTTTTTTTTTTTATTTTTTCTACAGAAAAAAAATTTTAAAATGCAACAATACTTGGCTCAGCAATAATGACAATGGTTAGAATGACAACTACAAAACAGTTCAATGTTTTAATGAGCTACCGGAAGGATTTAATAAAAATTTAAAAAAAACATGCAATGAAAATTTTCATTCAGAAATTCGTTTTTTAAAATTTTTACATTCAGAGCTTTTGTAATTATGTAAAACAAATATTTTTTCTAGATCCGAAATAAGTGTATTGCCTTAACCATATCTCAGAAATGACCATAATCATTTCCACTTTAACCTACTTACCAAGGCAAAATAACTCGCTCACCTTAATAAGATGAAAGAGCTAGCGGCTGACATTTTGATATTTATTTTCCCTTCTTATGGATATATTTTTTTTTTTTTTTTTTCAGTAAGATGTCTTCAGTTTGTCTGTCACACTTCCTCTCCCTCTTTTTGTGTGCCTGTCCACCTGTCTGTGGGGCCGTCAGACTTTTTATCTGCCTCTCTGTCAGTTTCTCTTTCTCTCTCTCTCTCTCTCTCTCTCTCTCTCTCTCTCTCTCTCTCTCTCTCTCTCTCTCTCTCCTCTCTCTCTCTTCCTCTCCACCCTTTCTTTATTTGACATCTTTAGACTAGTAAATCGAACATGGGACAAATATTAAAGGAAATACTATTAGGGAATGTAAAGCATAGCCAGTTTTCTTCAAAAATTTAGCCCATCTTTTTCTGCATATCCAACATATTTCATGTTTATACGAGTATTTAGCGCAACAAGATGTCTTCTGGACGTTGACAAAAACACGTTTGACTTACTAGTCACTGGTCATTTTGGAGAAATATGTCACACTTTTACCATTTACACTACATTTAGAGTCTTTTAGGTACTCTTTGTTGAAAAAGCAGTTTTACCTGCCTTTCATTCAATTCCCTCTAGCTTTCACTCACTCTCTTCCATATACCTCCTCGACATCATACGATAATAATAAGTGTTAATTTCACGGAAACTGTGGAATTCTTGGAAAGAAAGAAGAAAAAGACATAAGGCGGGCAAGTTTACAAGAAAATATCGGAGACTTTGCAAACTAACATAAATCTTGCTTCCTCACGACCAGCTTTACAGAACTAAGAGGGGAAGGAAAACAAGTTCCTCTTTTTTCTCTTTTTAAAGATCATATGTGAAGGTTCCTGCAGTAAAAGAAAATTATATTTTCCCCATAAGATCAACAGGGGGTTTGTGATTATTTTCTATTATTTTTCTAATGTACCTGAGAAACAAGCGTGCATTTTTTGCAAGGCATTTGCATGTTGAATGTATCCATACCTTATTTCTACGTCCCATTACTAATAAAGTATATGGTTTATAAGATATTGCAATCATTAAACTAAAAGAAACAAATTTTGAGAATAAAGTAAAGATCAGTTAAAAAGATAAGATTCGCACACACCTGTCGGTCACACTAAATCAACCAATCTCAGTTTTCAAACAAGAATCGTAAGTAAATGCCCGAGGAAAACGACTGTAATTAAATGAAACACTGTCTAAAAGTAGTAGTTACCAACTCTATACCCCACTTCAGGTGTAACTGATAAATATATATTCCACTTACAGATAAGTAAGAATACAGTTCACCATGGAATGTCAGACTAAGCGCAGCCTTACAAAATAGTATTACAAATGCCCGTTCTATTCAACTATCGCCACTTTGGCTATGTGGCAAATCATATGATTTCCTCTCAAGTCTTGACTTTCGGTATTTTAGGATTTTAATACAGAAAAAGCCGTTTCATGTGCACACACCCTAATTCTCATAGCCAGAGAGACATGATGTGGTACATGAGCGCTCAATACTCATCGGGAGCAGTTTTACAAATGCAAAATGTTTTTCCTCCCTATTATTGTATTCTTTGTAGACAAATGAATGAATAAATATTTGAATGACACACACACACACACGCACACATGTACGTGTATGTATATATACATACACAAACATAAGCATTTATATACAGACAG
>NC_051397.1:25365202-25382702 GCF_015228065.2 Penaeus monodon
CAACGATACTTGTGGCAACGAAGCTAATGTCTGTGCTTAGTTTTTTAGTGCTTATACTATGCCGTTCCCTAAGCATCTCGTTCTTCTCTTTGCATATATAAGTGTTATTGCCGTTTTTGCTTTATCATAATAATAATAATAATAATTATTATTATTATTATTATTACTATTTTATTATTATTATTATCATCATCACCATTATTATAATAATAATAATAATAATAATAATAATTATTATTATTATTATTATCATTATCATTATTGCTGTTACTGTTGCTGTTGTATTTGTTTCACGAAGTAATAAAGATTGAGCAGGGATTACTTAAGTAATTGGTGACAATGTTCCCTGTTACCTATCATTTTAACGTGAATTTACATTACTTATTATAAAATCTGGGAGAGAAACAATACAAGGGTAGGTCGATGCCTTCTGTGGTATTAGAAGAATTTGATTTGTGATTGTATCATTTATGTAAAATTCACAAAGGTCATGGTTTCCATCAGTACCGAATTAATTTCAACCAAACCCTTTAAACTCTGAATAACCCTTTGATTGTTTTTTTTCTTTCTTTCTTTTTTTTAGTTCTGGTAAACCGTCGTTTTGTGCTTATGAAAGAAACAGTATAGGATATTTTCATATATTATTGTTCGTTTCTGGAGAAGTGTTCTACACTTGGCAAAACGCCATCACTTGCCTTCACTTAATATTTAAATACGCTTTGAATGTTTTGGGCTACTTTATATCAATTACTGATAAATTATACAATAATAAATTTTGATTATGATTTTGCTAGTTACGGGAAGTACTGTCTCCATTAAAATCAGTAGCAACAGCAGTGATGTAAACGATGAATTTTAATGATAATTATGGTGGGTAAATAAGGATGCAATTGATAATAATAATAGTGATGATGACGATGATAATAATAATGCTGTTATTAATGATAATGAATGGGAACAGCGATAAAGATATGATGTTGAAAAAAAAAAAATGACAATAGCAGTAATAGAAATAAAACAATTATAATGATAATGTTTATCATTATAATTACAGTTATAATTACAAAACCCTCTCCAAATCCCCCTTTTTTTCTTTAAAACCTCGCCCTTCCAATTGCCCATCCCTGTTTCTCTTTAAGTGACAAATAATAATGATAATAACAATAAAAAACAACAACAACAAAATAATAATAAAATAGTAATAATAATAATAATAATAATAATGAAAATAATAACAATAATAACTGTAATAATACTAATGATAATGATAATGATAAGGATAATTATAATGATGATGATGATAATGATAATGCTATTGATAAAGATAAATATAAATATAAAGATAAAGATGATAATAGTGCTAGTAATATGACAATAATAATGATAATTATAATGATAATGATAATGATAAAGATAATGATAATGATGATGCTGATGATGCTGATGATAATAATAATAATAAGAGTAATAGTAAAAATAATAATAATAATAATAATAAAAATAATGATAATATAATTAATAATAATAATATAATAATTATTATTTTTATTATTATTATATTATTTTTATTATAACAACAACAACAATAATAATAGTATGATTATGATAAAAAAAAAAAAAAAAATGATAACCATTTGTACGTTTAAAATTTACTTTCCTTTGTAATTTCTTGTTGCAGAAGGCTCCACAAGAGTTCATGAAGCAGAGAGTCAGTTGCAAGCACGACTTGACCAAACAAGAAAAAAAAGAGCAAAAATGATAATAATTATTATAATACTACTACTGATGATAAGAAAATTAATAATAATGATAACAATAATATTAATAACGATATTATGATGTATAATAATGTGATAATAATAATGACTACTATTAATAATAACGGGATAAAATGATAATTATAAATATGATAATACCAATTATAACAATAATGATATTCATTATAATAATAAAATGATTATGACAATAATAAAATTTAATTATTACAAAAAAAACAACAACAAACAACAACAACAACAACAAAACAACAACAACAACAATAAAAACACCAACCAAATCAACAACAACAAAAATAATAATAATAACAATAATAATTAGTAATGATACTATTACTACTAATTATAATAATAATAATAATATAATAAAACAATAACAATAATAATAAAAATAATAATAATAATAATAATAAAAATAATAATAATAATAATAATAATAACAATAATAATACAGTGACAATAATAAATATTATTATTATAATGATAATAATTATATAATGATGTTGATTATAGTAACTACTAAAGCTATTTAACTACTACGACTACTAATATAAAATAATAATAAGTGATAACGATATAATACAAAAAAGGAACTTAGATGACAGCAGTAATGATAATGTAAAAAGATTTGTTTTTTTTCAACCGCTTTCTATTGTGTAAGTATAAAATAAAAGGTTACCCTTTAGACATTCATCTCATTAATAACTTGTGATCCTATATTTAATCACTTCCCGTCGTCTTCTACCTGTTAAGGCTACAGTTTTCTTTTACATTCCACTTGTCTATCTCATTAAGCTAATTCAGTTAAATGATTTACTTTTTTCAGCCTATAATGCATGGGTACCGTATTTCGCAATTAGCCGTGTTAATGTTATAATTTTCTTTTCTTTTTTTTTCTTTTTACCATTCCTTTCTTTAATTACCACTTTTTGACTTTCCGAGTTTCCAATACCTCATTTTCGAGAAAAGATTAGAGTTGTAGAATCGACCAAAATCAGTAAACATTGTGTAGATCCCTTTTAGGGATACAAGTTAACAATTACCTTTTACTGCTGAGGCACCTTTTCCTAAAACATTGCATTAGCGAGAGACCACCTCTAGCTGCCAGAATATGAGCGAGACGTGAGGTTGGAGCACCTCTGTCACCAATGTGAGCGAACGGAGATGGAAATTGGGGGGTCAATGAAAGGGTTCCCTTTGGGTTTCTGGTTATTGTTGAAGACAGATATGAGACCCCTAAGGAGCCCGAAGTCCCCGGTTGGGCGAGGTGGTGGCCTGAACTTTGTGGGCTTGGGTGTCTCCGTGCTCTCCCTCTTACAATACAATACAAAAAAAAACAGGGAAAGGAGGGAAGCAACGAAAGTGGGGGAGAAAAGTAAGCTGGTGAATGTTGAAGGGAAAGCGGAGATTGGAAAGGAGGGAGGGCGAGGGCCCTTTCAGTCTTTTTTTTTCTTTTTTTTTTTTGTCATCCCTTGGGGCCTTATTTTAAGGGGCAGTAGGAAAGGGTCTGCATTGGACTGCCCACAGCAGCTTTTGGTTTATTTTAAAGGAAAAAATTTTTTTTGTTTTTTTTTTATGGGTTTTGGTTTTTTTTGGGTTTGTGTTTTATACTATTTTTATTTCATTATTTCATTATTTTTATTATTATTATTATTTTATTTTTATTATTATTATTTTTTAAAATAACTACTGAACACAACTTATTTAGGATTATAAAAACGATTTTTTAGTTATTTAAAGATTGTATCATCTTTTCTTTATTTTTACTTTTTTGGGCAAAGAGAAAAAAGGGAACGAATTATTTCTTTTAATTTTTTTTTTTATTTTTTTTATTTCTTTTTTTTTAAATTATTTTTATTTTATTTTTTTTTTAATTTTTGGTAACTAAGGATCAATGAACTAAAAAAAAACAAAGGGGACAGTTTATAATGAATGACGAATGGGAAAATAAGGTAGAGAGGCAAAAAAAAAGCCTGGGGGGTGATAAAGGTGGACGGGAGGTGATATGGGGAAAAAGGTGAAAAACGGGGGGTTAGCATTTTTTAAATCATTAAATTTAAATTTTAATTGATTGCAGAGGAGGGAATCGGCGGTTTGTGTTTTGGTCATTTAGGGCGGGTTGAGGGCTCGAGAACTGAGGGTTTTGCGGGGGTTTCCCCTCTCTGTTTTAACGAACTGTCCTTTTTGCGGGGGGTTTCCCTTCGGGGCGGTTTTTACTCCCCCCCCCCCCGAAAAGAGAAAGGCCCGGTTTGCATCTGCGTCCGCCCAAGGAAAAAGGACGGGCTCGGACAGGGGTGTGAAGTGTACGACCCTTTTTTCTACTATTGTCGACTTGTTTTCCCTCATAACAACCTGCTTCCCTCCTAAAATTTCCAACCCCCTCCCCCCTTCCCGGGCATTCCCCTTCCCTCTCCCCCCATCACCTTGTTATATTTGCGGACCCTCCCGCAACAAACCCCGGAAAAGTCTTTTTCCTATAAGAGAAATTTTTTAAAAAATTTGTACCGTTTTTTTTCCCCCCCTGGCGCCTTCCTGTGGGGGGAAAAGAAGGGTGTTTTCCCCCCAAAAATTCTTGGAACACCAGCAGGGGAAAAACTATTTTTAGAATCGACAGATTTTTTGTCCTCGTGTTCTTTGTCTCTTTGCGTTTCTTTTTTTTTTCTCCCCATTGGTCTTGGTTTTGGTTTCTGGGTTTTTCTTTTTTCACAAAAACACATGCATAAATTCAGCTACCCCTTTCCCTTTTATGTGGGGAGTCTCTCTGTCTCTTCTTTTCCTGTCTTTCTTGTTCTGTCTCTCTCTTTTCTTTTCTCTCTCTCCCCTCCTCTCTCTCTCTCTTCTCTGTGTGTGTGTGTGTGTGGGGTGTGTTGTGGGGGGGGGTTGTTATAATTATAATATATATATATATATTTTAATATATTTTATTATAATATTATATATATATATAAATTTATATTATATCTATATATTTTATATTTTAATATATATTAAAATATAACTATATATATAAAAATAATAAAATTAATATTATATATATATTTTAACACACTTTGTGAGTGTGTGTGTGTGTGTGGGGTGGGGGGTGTGTGTGTGGTGTGGTGTGTGGTGTGTTTTGTGCGTGTGTGTGTGGGGTGTGTGTTTTGGTGTTTGTGTTTGTATTTTGTGTGTGTTGGTGTGTGGGGTGTGGGGTTGTGTGTGGGGGTTGTGTTGTGGGGTGTTTTGGGGTTTTGTGTGAAATGTGTTGTATGGGGTTTTGTTGTGTGTGGGGGGGGGGGTTTTGGTTGGGGGGTGGGGGGTGTATCTTTGTTTGTTTGTTTTGGGGTGTGTGAAAAAACATACATACATAAAATAATTATATATAAAATATTTAAAATACTAAATTATAAATAATATATATATATTTTAAAAATATTATATATATATTTTATATTTTAATATAATATATATATATATTAGTCCTAAATTTATATATATTTTTAATATTTTTCTTTAAAAATTATATATATATATAAAATTTTTGGATACTAAATATATATATTCTTTTAATATATATAAATTATTAATATTATATATATATATATATATATATATTTAAAATTTTAATATATATAAAATATATATATATATAATAATATAGGCTATTTTAAACATGTACACACCCACACACAAAACCACACCCCCCCCCACACCACACACACACACAAAACCCCCCCCATTTAAATTGTGTGTTTTTTTAAAAAAAAAAATAAATGAAATAAAAAAAAAATATATATATAAAATCACATTATATTTATATATAAAAATATATATATATTTTAATATATAAAATAATATATATATATATTTTATACTTATATGTGTGTGTGTTTTGTTTTGTGTGTGGGGTGTTTTTGTGTGTGTTTTGTGTGTTTTTTGTGTGTGTGGGGTTGTGTGGGGTGTGTGTGTGTTTGTGGTGTGTGTGTGGTTGGGGAAATGTGTGTGTGTGTGGGGTAATAAAAAAAAAGAAACAAACACAGTCCCTGTATAGTTAAAATTAATATAATAATATATATATAGATAAAAATATTATATATATAATAAAAATTTATATATATATATATATTTTATTTATATATATGTATATATAATGAAATTTTATATATTTTATATATATATTATATATATTTTATAACTACATAAAATTTTATATTTTAATATATATATTATATATAATATATAATATATTATAAATATATATAGTTAGACAAAAAAACCACCTACCAAAAACACACCCCCCACACACCCCAACACACACCCCACACAAAACACACACACCAATAAAATTATATATATATTATATATATTATATATATATATTATATATTTTATATAATATATATAATATATATATATATATTATATATAATTAATATATATATATATATATATTATATAATATATTTTAATTATATATATATTTTAAAAATTTTTTCTTTTTTTTATATATTTTATTTGTATATTTAGGGGGTGTTTGTGTGTGTGTGTGTGTGTGGTTGTGTTGGTTTGTGTGTGTGTGTGTGGGGCCCTTTTGGGGGTTTTTTCCAGGCCGTGGGACAAAACGTTTTTAACATGAGACCCCTATTTTAATTTTAGAAACATCACTCTGTATTTTAAAAAATGCCCCTTCTTTCGCAAAAATAGTTTTGTCGACATTTAAGTTAGGTTTAAATCAAACCAAACTCGCCCCATTTGCGAATTTTTTTTTCCGACAAAACCGGAGACGTGAGCGTGTGAAGGGTTTTCTCATGGCAGAGAAAAAAATTTCACAAATAGTTTTTTTTTCACGTGCCTGTAAAAACTGAATTGAAAAAATGTATAAAAAAAGCAGAAATTCAGTGCTTTATTTTTCATTACATTTTTGTTAAAATGATTATTTTTGGGTTGTAACAGGCTGTCAGTTATATTTCTGGTTTAATACCATTAAAGGTTATTTATTAAAAACTGCCGCGGGAAATGGAGTTTTTGGCAAAAATTCCCCCTTCCCCACCCCAAATACACACACAAATAGAAATACCCAAAAAATAAAATACAAAAAAAAATCAAAAACAAAATATGTTATCACGCCCCTTAACACGTGCGCGCACTTTTGGCCCACCCCCAAAACACACACCGCATGCACGCACACACACACCCCGGGGCCACACACAACACCACACACACCCAAAACACAAAAAACACCACACACACACCCCACACACACACACACACACACACACATGCTTTTGGGGGTGTTTGTGTGTGGCGGGGGGGGGGGTTCCATGTTTTAAATACATCTGTTTGGAAGAAAAATAGGCGT
Organism: Penaeus monodon; assembly: GCF_015228065.2. Taxonomy (NCBI): domain Eukaryota; kingdom Metazoa; phylum Arthropoda; class Malacostraca; order Decapoda; family Penaeidae; genus Penaeus; species Penaeus monodon. The sequence continues at coordinate 25,372,313 of NC_051397.1, forward strand.
AAATACTAAAGTGTGTGTGTGGGGTGTAGTGGGGGTGTGAAAATTTAGCATATATTTTATATAAAATATTATAATTTTAATATTTTTATATATAATATATATATATATATATATAAAATATATATAAAAAAAAAATTTTTTTAAAAAATAGTTTGTTTATATATATATATATTTTATATATTAATATTTTAAAATATATATATATATGTTAATATATATTATATATTATAGATAATAAAATTATATTATTTTTGTATGTGTATATAAAATATTATATATAATATATTTTAATATTATATATATTATAATATAATACATGAGAGAGAGGGAGGAAGAGAGAGAAGAGGGGAGGGTAGAGATTTAGAGAGAGAGAAGATCCCCCGCATCGGTGATGGCAAAATGATATATAATATATAAAATGATTTTTAATAGATATATATTTTATAGTTATATATATATATATATATTATACAAACAATAATATTTTAATATTATATCATTATATATACAAAATATATATATATTATACATATTTTATATAATTTTTATATATTTTTATTATATAATATATAAAATATATATTATATATAATTTTTAATATATAACACCCCCCATTTTTGCATACGTGTATTATGTTTTGTAGGGTTTTTTGGTATTTTGTATATATAAAAATATAAATAAGATATTTATAAATATAAAAGGTAATAAAATATATATATAGATGTATATATTTATTTGGATTACATAATTTTATATATTTTAAAAAATTAAAATATATATATATATATAAATATATATTAATATATATTATAATTAATATATATTAAACCTAAAATTGGGTTTGTTTTTTTCTTTAAAACCACCCATTCAACCCAAACTACAGGATCTAGGCCTCTCTCAGTTCACTATTGAGCGTTTTTTTTTGGCAGTTAAAAAACCATTCCCCTTTTTGGGAAACGCAAATCCTAATCAACAGCGGTTCGAAGCGCTAAACTTTTTCCAGGGTTCGCGACTTTCCCTTTACGACACTTCCCTTTTGACATCTCGAGGTGTATGTGTTTTCTCGCGTGGGACCGGGCTCAAAGCCGCAGTCAGATCGAGGTTTTTTTAAGTTGCCCGCGGGGGGGAATTGAATGGGACCATGAGTTTTCGACCAATGCTCAAACCAGGACCGTCGGACAGTATCTTTATATATATATATTATTTTAATATTATATAAAATTTTATTTTAATTTTATTTTAATAATATATATTATCAATATTTTTTTTTAATTATTCAATTTTATTTAAAATATTTATATAAAATTATAATTTTAATATTTTATTTTTTATATATATAATTTTAATAAATATTATATATTTATATATATTTTAGTGGGAAATTTTGAAAAACATACTAATTAATATAATATATATATATATATATATATATATAATATAAAATTTTTAATTAATAAAATTTATATTATATTTTTAATACATACATATTTTATATATATAATAATTATATATAATATATACCCCAAAAAAATGTGTATATACAAGTGGGGAATAAAAACATTATATCAATAGGTATACATATAAATAAAAACACACACCCCCACACACAAACACACACACACACACACAACACACACACAAACACACAAACAAACAACACACAACAAAAAAACACACACACACACACAACACACCAAAAAATATATATTTATAAAATTATAATATATATATACCCTATATTCCTATCTATTTATTTTATATATTTTAATATATATACTAATTATTATTTTATTTTATATATATATTTTAAAATTATATATAAAATATCTATTTATATATAAAATATTCTATAATTTTATATAAAATATATAATTTTTTATTTTATACCCTTATATATATATATATATATACAGAAGAGTGAGAAGAGAGATGATAGTGGATAGAAATAGATAATAGATAGATAGAGGAGAGAGAGAGAGAGAAAAAAGAGAGAAAAGAGAGTTCAATGTACAAAGCCATGCAAAATCCGCACTTTACATTGCACGCATGGGGGGTGTGAAATTCCGCACATGCCCTCGGGGCCCGCGTAAACCCCCAAACAGATTTGAAAAAATTTGGAAAATAAAACCTGATGGGCCCAGTGGCTGGTCTTTTCGTTGATTTGAGGGTTTTACGAAACCAAACCAAAACGTTTTTACTAAAACTACGGGGCCCTTTGGGAGGGATCACTGGTAAAGCCACCCCAGCAACTAAGGTAAAAAAAGGGAATTTGGGATTTATATATATTATAATATATATTTTAAAATATATTTTATATATATATATATATAATATATATATATATATTACACAAAAACCCCTTGGACCTCTCCACCACCCTTCCCCCACTAAACCGACTTCCCTTTTTTCCCTTTCCCGCTTGTCCCATCGACACCCCAAAAAAATATTTTGGGATATGCGCTCATTCTTTTTTTCCGCTCCCTCTTCCTTTTTTCCTTCCCAAATCCCTGTCGCAATTTTTTCCCTAAATATTTTATTTCTTTTTTAAAATCCCCAATAAACTTTAATTTCCTTTTGTTCAAGATTCCAACAGTCGGTTTTTTACAATTTTTTTTTCTCACATTTTCATCTTTCGTCTTTTTCTCTGCCCCACAATCGCAGAAACTCGTCTGTAACCCCACTTTTAAAAAACTATTGATCTTTTTCTTGTCATCTACTTAAAACCCCCAAAAACCACTCGGGAACCAAAATGATGAAATTTGGGGGAAAAATAAAGAGTTCAAAAAACCCAGTTTTTGGCCCGGGAAATTATGCTTGGGTTTTTTTTTTCCCCCCAAATTTTTTTTTATTGAGGGGGCAATTGTGGCGTTTTTGGGCAATGGTAATTTTCTTTTTTCCCCGGGAAAATTCATCTTTGGGTTTTAAAGTTAAAACGGGCCCCAAATAATTTTGAACTCTTTCCTTTTTCCACCACCATTCCATTGATTGAAACGGGTTAATAAATGTTCTTGCCGGTTTCTTAAATCTTCATGATCTTAGTTTTTTTTGGCATTAAAAACCCAAGCCAGTTTTTTTTGTTGGGCTTCTTTAACTTTATCTAGAAAGTTGTTTTAGTTCGGGTGATACTGCTGGAAATAAAAAACTATATCCGGCTTCCCTTTCAGTTTTTGAAAATTTTGTACCCTCCAAAATCCACAGTTCCTTAAAAACCCTCTGAGCACCTCTCAAAAATTTTTTCAATATATTTTAAAGATTTTTTTTTTTTTTTTGCGGGACAAAATTTAAACCCTATCGCACTCCTTTTTTTACTTCAAACCATTCTGTTAAACCCTAAGTGGTTTTTACAGCTGCTTGTTTTTGGGGCATAAAAGGCTTTTTTTTAATTGGTAAATGTTTTTTGGAAACTTCAAAAGTAAATGTTTTCCAGAGGATATCGTGATAAACAGTATCAAAATTTTACAAAAGGATGAAACACGGATAGGTCTTTTTATGTTCTCTTTTTTTTCTCTAGTAAATTTTTAAATTTAAAAATCGGTTTTTTCTGGTCCTTTTTCCGGGGCAAAAACCCCCCCTTTGTTGTCTCAATTTCCTCTTTTAATTTCAACTTCATTCTTTCGAAAAATTTTTTCAAAAAAATTTTGTGCTGTGACTTATTAGGCAATTGTCCTATTATTTTTTGCGTTGGAGGCGCTTTTTTTTGGGTATGGGGGAAAGACTATTTTAACCCGTCTTCGGGTTTTTTCCCTTTCTTTCCCTTTTATTTTTGTCCCAGGTTTGTAAAAGAAGTATTCAACCTTTCGCCCAGCATTCTTAATTAGTTCTGCGTTTTTTCCCCTTTTCCCGGGTTTTCCTTGTTATTTTTTAAATTTTTTATGGGTTTTTTATAACTTGGGCCCACAGTGGCTTTTTTTTCCCTCCTCGCGTCATTGAGTCAAATTTAATTTTGTTTTTTAAAATCTTTATTCTTTTTGTATAATTTGGAACAAATTGATTCCATCTATCTTTGATTTTTTTCCCATCACAAAAAAAATTTCCATCTTCATTTTTTAAATGTGCCCCTTTGGTGGTTTTAAAAATTTTTGTGTGATTTTTCGTACCCCTTTTGGGTTGTTTAGGATAGAACTTTTTTTCCAATTCTCGGGCAATGTTTTTTTAAAATATTTTTTTTTTATTTTTGTCGCAATAACTTTGAATTTTTTATTTTTTTTTTTGGGTAAATTATTTTTCAACTGGTTTATTGATACCTTTTTTTTTTAGGCATCTTCTTTTTTTCAATTTCACTTGGTTTTTCAGATATCCGGGGAAAAATTTGTCTTTTTTTTTTTTTTTGGCGAATTTTTTTTTTTAAAACTAAAGGGAAATTTTTTTTTTTTTTAAAATAATTTAATATAAAATATATAGTATATATATATATATTTTTATATTAAAAATAAAAAATTTAAAAATTTTAATATCTTATATATTTTTATAATATATATTAATATATATTAAAAATTTTAAATATTTATAATATTCCAATATATATATATAAAAAATTAATATATATAATATATTATATATTATATATATATATATATATATATTTTTATATATATTTTAAAGGATATATGTAATATATTTAAATCTTTTTATATTTTACATATTTATAATTATATATATAAAATTTTTAAAATATATATATATTAATATATACAATTTTTATTTTTTATATAGAATATTTTATATATTCAATATATTTTATTATATATATTTATATTAAAATATATAAATATATGTTTTACATTAATTATACAAGATATTTTTAAATTTATTTATAAAAAACCATAAAAGGGTTATTTTATACCATATTTTTTGTGTTTATTTATAAATATATTTTATAAAACCCAATATATTTTTTTTTTTTATATAATAATATATATATAAAATTATATAAAAATACTATATATAGATTTTATATAATATATAGATATATATTAAATATATTATTATATTTTTAAAATTTATAAAATAAATATATCTATATATTATATATATTTAATAGATATTATTTTTTGGATATATTTTAAAATATATTTTAAATATAATAGTATATATTATATTATACTATATATAATAATATTATATACAAAATTTTATTTATATCTCTATTTTAATTTTAAAATATTAATAATTTTTTTTTATTTTATAGTATTGTATAATAAAAGGGCATTTATGGCACCACATACACAAAAAATTAATATCTATATTATATAATATATATTATATTAATATATAATATAAAATATAATATAATAAAATATATATATGTGTGTGTGGTGTGTTTTGTGTGTGTGTGGGGTGGTGTGTGTGTGGGGTGTATTTGTGTGTGTGTATAACATTTATATATATATATATTTTATATTTTATTATTATATAAAATTATATTCTATATTATTCATTTATTATATATCATATATATAAAAATATTATATATTATTTTTAATATATTATATAAAAAAAATATCATAAAATATATTATATAATAATATTTTTGTGTGTGTGGGTGTTTTTCTCTGTGCTTTTTGATTTCAATGTGCGTGTTTGGCAAATATTTGTGGGATTTTCCTTAGTTTCATCTCTACATTTCCCCCGCAAATCCGGGAGGACAGAATCATAAGATAATAAAGGAATTTGTGAAAACGATCCAAATAAAAAAAAGATTAATAAAGAAAACGACAAATTTGGGGACAAAAATAGAAAAAAAAAAAATCCTTTTTCCCAAATAAACTGCACCTAATCCCTTTTGTTTTGTCCCCTGCAAACGTAAAAGGGGGGCCCTAAAAATACAATATTTTTCTATGGGGGGCCCGTCCCCCGGGAAAGGAGCAAAAGAGAGAAATTGATAAAATTTGGGGAAAAGGCTTTTCTCCACCTTTTCCCCTCCCCTAAACATTTACATCCGTCCCTGATTGCTGGGAAACTCTTCCTTTTTCCCCTCCCCCGTACATGTGAACCTAAAGCTCTTGGGGGGTCTTTTTAGCTCTCTTCTCATTTCGGGCTCTTTTTTTGCTCTTTTTCCTTGCTCCCCTTTCTTTTGTGGGTTACGCAACCTTTGTCTCTTTTGTCTCTATTCTTCCCCTTTATTTTTTGTGTATGTACTCTTTGGGCCCTCGTCTTTTATTCTTTTTGTGTTTTGTGGGGTGTTTAGGGGGGAGTGTGAGTATTTTTTGTGTGTGTGTGTGTGGTGAGAGAAGAGAGAGGAGAGAGGAGAGAGAGAGAGAGAGATAGAGAAGTAGATAGAGAAGAGAGAGAGAGGGGAGAGGAGAGGGAAAGAGAAAAAAGAGAAAAGAGATATTTTTATGTTTAACCCTCCCTTTTTTTAAATTTTTTTTTTCCGCCCCTTTTTAGCCTTCCCTTTTCCTTTTTTATTTTTGGGCTTTTATTCCAAAAATGTAGATATAGATCCTTCCCTCCTTTTTTTTTTTTACTTTAAAATTTCTTTTTTGGTTTAAATACACTGTAACGGGGAATCGATAAAGCCGATAATGGTAGTGCCCTCGAAATAAAAAACACAAACTCGGTTTCTCTGTCTTTTTTTTCTCTCTCTCTCTCTCTCTCTCTCTCTCTCTCTCTCTTCTCCCCTCTCTCTCTCTTCTTTTCTCTCCTCTCTCTCTCTCTCCCCCTCTCCTTTTCTCTCTCTTACCCCCCCATTCTCTTTTTTTCTCTCTCTCTCCCCTTCCCCCTCTCTCTCCTTTTCCTTTCTCTTTCTCTCTCTCTTCTTTTCCTCCCCCTCTTTTTCCTTTTCCCTCTTTTTCTTCTCTCTCATTCTCTCTCTTTTCTCTCCTCTTCTTTTCTCTCTCTCTCTTCTCTCTCTTCGTCTCTTCCCCCTTTTTTTTCTCTCTCTCTCTCTCTCTCTTCTCTCTCTCTCTCTCTCCTGTTTTTTCTTTTTGCTCTTTTTAATGGTTAAATCCATTGCTCTGTTCGGAACCTTTGTAGATTATACCCATCGGGTTTTGACAATAGGGGAGAAAGAGCTAAAAGATTTTTGTTCAACTGTACAACCCGGGAAAACAACAAAAACACTGACACACCCCAAAAACACACACACACAAAACACCCCACACACACACAACACACACCACACACACACAAAACCCCAAACACACCAATTTACAACAACACACAAAACCACACACCCCACACCAACACCACACACACAACCACCCCACAACTCCGCCAAAAGTGTATATATAATAAAGATATTTGGGAAAAAAAATATACGAAAAAATATTTTAGGTTTATATATTTAATTATTTCTAATAAAATATAAAATTTTAAATAAATTTATTTTTAATATAATATATAGATTATAAATATATATAAAATAATAAATTTTATAAAATATAAAATATATAATATAAAATATATATTATTATATAGAAAATTTTATATTATATAATAATATAATATATATATATATATTTATGTGTGGTATATGTGTGTGTATGGTGTTGGGATGTATTTTTCATAAAGCCTATTATTTTTGTAAGTATTGTGTTTGTATGTGGGGTGTGTGTGTGTGTGTGTGTGTGTTTTGTGTGTGTTGTGGGGTGGGTTTTTTTTGGTTTTGTGTGTGTGTGTGTGTTTTGGTGTGTGGTGTGTGTGTGTGTTTGTGTGGGGTGTGGTGTGTGTGTGTGTGTGTTGTGTGTGGGGTGTGTACATATAAGGTTTTTCATTATTATACATTAAAGCAAAAACACCACACACACACACACACCACACACACACACACACACACACACCCACAACACACATTAAAACATACAATTTATATATATAATATATATATATATTTATATAAAATATTTAAAATATTATATTATATTTATATATATATATACATATGTAATACATTCACACCAAAACATAATGTATTATATTCTTATATCCTATATATTTATATATTTTACATATTATACAATATTTAAAAAAAATATATAGATAATAAAAAGATAGATAGAAAAGGGTGATAAATTTTTTTAAATCCTTTTTAAATATTTATTTATATATACAAAATATTATATATAATATTATATATTTTAATATATATATATAATATATGATAAAATAATATATTTTGTAATATATTTATAAAGAAAAAATAATTTATATAAATTTTAAATGGATATATATTTTAAATTTTATAGGGTAGATAGATAGATATATAGATAGATAGATAGATGATAGGGAAAATAGGGTAGATAGATAGATTTTGATAGATAGATAATAGATAGTAGATGTACTAAATACTTTAAATATATATATATAAATATATATATATATATATATATAAAATATTAAAATATATATTTTATTATGGGATATAATATATGATATATAATAAAATATATGTTATATAATTTTTTTTTTAAAAAAATATTAGGGAAAAATAAAACATGTTTAATTTATTTATATTGAACATTTCTGCATCTTGCACACGAACTGTGACAGATGAAAAGTATTTTTCCCAAACAAAAGCAGGGCAAGGGGGACCCGATTCCGGTAACGGGGTTTGTCCATCATCCGCGGGGACGCCGGCCCCCCAAACCCACCCGCCGCTCCCTGCTCCTCCGGCGAGCGGATGAGCCCTCCCTTTTTCTCTCTCAGGATCATTAGTCTTGCTAAAACCCTCATCCCCCCTTTCCCGGCCCCCGGGGTTTCCCCCCGTAATAAGGTTTCTCAAATTTGGTTGGGCCCTTTTCCCGGGAAAAAAGATGTGGCCTCGATTTTAGGATTTTAGATAAAAAGAAAACCAAAAAGGGGATAACAAATGCAGCAGTTTGGGTATTTTTTCGTTTTTTATTGTTTTCGGGTTTTTTTGCTGGGGGCCCCGGCATACCAACCCCAAAAAAATTATACGGGAGCATGGGTTTTTTACATACATGAACCCTCATACTAATATTGTAAAAAAAAAAAAAAAAAAAAAAAAAAAAAAAAAAATTTTATAATATATAATATATTTATTTTATAATATATTAATTTTATTTATATATATATAAAAATAAAAATATATATATATATATTTTTTAGTATTTTATGTTAGGGATATGTATTTACACAGGGACAAAACAAACACACACACACAAACAAACCACACACAACAACACCCACACAACCCCACACCACACACACCCATATATAATTATTAAAATAAAATTAAAATATAATATATATATATTTTAAAAAAAGGTAACACACACACACACCAAAACACACCACCACACACCACACACAATACACAAAACACACCCCAAAACACACACCCACACACACACCCACAATATTTATATCTATTTTATGGATTGGGGGTTTTTATAAAAATTTATATATTTTATATAATATATTATATATATTATATCATAATTTTTTGGTTTGTGTGTTGGGGGTGTGTGTTTTTTTGGTGGGGTTTGGGGTTAAGTGTGTGGTGGTGTTGGGGTTTTGGGGTGGGGGTTTTGGGGGTGGGGGTAAAACCCTATATATAAATATCTTAAAATAGATTATTAATATATATATTTATATAAAAATTTATATATATATAAATAATATATATGTTTTGGGGTGGGGTGTGGTTGTGGGGTGTTTTGGTGTGGGGTGTTTTGTGGGGGTGTGTGTGGTGAGTGGTTTGGGTTTTGTGGGGTGTTGGGGTGTGTTGGGGGTTTGGGGTGGTGTGTTAATTGGCCATTAATTAAAACTTTTATATAAAAAGTTTTATTAAAATTAAAATTTTTATTGTATTTTATTATATTATTTATAATAAAAAGGTATTTTTTATTATTCCCCTTTTTTTTGTGGTGGGTGTTGGGGGTGTTGTGTTGTTTTGTGTGTGTGTGGTTTCCCATAAAATATATATTAAAATTTATATTATATGATATAAAAATTTTATATATATTTTAATTGGTATATATATAAATATAATACTGCACACACAACACACAACACACACATAACATTTTTTGGTGTTTTTGGGGTGGGTTGTGTTTTGTGTGTGGTGGGGGGTGTGTGGGTTTTTTTTTGGGGTGTTGGGGTGTGTGGGTGTTTTTTGTTTGGGGGTGTGGTGTTTGTTTTTTTTTTTTGGGGGGGTTTTAACCATATATTTTTTTTGGGGGTGTGTGTGTTTTGGGGGTGGGTGTGGTGTGTGTGTGTGTGTGGTGGGGGCGTGGTGTTGGTTTTGTGTGTGTGGGGGTATTGTGTTGGGGTGGGGTGTGTGGTTTTGGGGTGTGTGTATAATATTTTTATCAAATTTTTATATATTATATATATATATTTTATATATATACAAAAATTATTATTTAAAATATATAATATAAAATAGTTTTAAAATTATATATAATTGGTTTTTTTTTTTTTGTGG
>NC_051397.1:25387702-25390522 GCF_015228065.2 Penaeus monodon
ATAGCGATAGTTTTTTTGAAAATTCCACAATTTCTAAAAAGATTTGTTTTACGTCTTTTTACATTAATGGGGGTTTGATATGGAATTTCATTCTAAAAGTATATGTTGAGGTGAAATAGCTTTTAAAAAAAAAACTGGATGATAATTTAAAAAAAATTTTTTTTTTCCAAAAGAAGCTAAATCTTTTTGTGGACACAACTTCATTTTGGGAAAAGGGGGAAAAAACCCCAAAACCCCGTTTGGGAAGTATGAGGTATGACTACCCCGCAGTTTAAGCCACCTCCAACTTGCATCGAGATTTTCCCACTCAGCAAATGTCACGGGAGTGACAAACAAGAGGGTAAAATTTAGCCAATTTTCGAAACTTTTTTTTTTAGTTAGAAATAATGAAAAATGAGGGTTTAGATATGATTGCACTCAAATACAAGAGTTTTTAGAAGGGAAGGGTACGATCGGTGAAATGTCCGCCCCGGGGTACACATTTGGCCCGTTTGACCTGAAATGTTCTGCACTCTTAAGGGCAAAGCTATGAAAAAAAAGAATGGACGTTTAACATAATTGTTTATATATTATTTTAAAATATTTTATAAATATAAAATATATAATTATATATATATATATATTATAATATAAAAATTAAATATATATATTGTATGTATTTTATCCACACACACACAACCCCACACACACATTAAAATATATATATAATAATATAAAATATATTATAATAACAAAAAAAAAAATTTAAAAAATTTACATAAAACCCAAAAAACACAAAATTTTATATATATTAAAATATTATATAATATTATATATATATATAATTATATTATATATATAAATAAAATGCATAACTATGAAATCATACATGCATGCAAGTAAAATCCCCCCCACACAAAAACACAAATAAACAAACCACACCATAATTTATAATTTTCATATAGGTGTTTGGGTGTATAAAAAAAAATATACATATATAATAATGCACGTATATCGCAATATATATATATTAAAATAATTTTAAAAATAAATAAAATAAAATTTATATATTTAAAAAATATTTATAATTATAATTATATATTAAAATTTTTTATATATATTATTAATTTTTATATATATATATAAATTTTATATTAAATAGGGGTTTTTATAATATTTTATATTAATAATATATAATTTTTAATTATATTTTATATATTTTATATATTTTGTGCAATAAGCCATTGTGTATAATACAGTCATACACACACACACAAACACACACACACACACACACAGACCACACCCAAACACCACACACACACACCACAAACCCCAATAATATTATAATATTATATATAAAATTTTATATATTAATTATATATATATATATATATTATTAATATGTGTGTGTGGGGTGTGGTTTTGTGTGTGTGGGGTGTTGTGTGGTGTTATAATTCGATTTATATTTAAAAATATATATTATATATTAATATATAATATATTATATTATAATTTTAAAAATTTTAATATATATATCAATATAATAATAATCTATATATCTATATTATATCTATCTTCTATCTATTATTATCTATCTACTTCTATATTAAAATTATAAAACACACAATACACGTGTGTGTTGTGTGTGGGTGTGTACAATGTGTATATATTGTATATGTATAATAGTCACACCTTTTTTTTTTTATTTCTTTTTTATTTAAAATTTTTAACTTCGTTTCCAAGATTTTTTCACGGATATGCCAAGCAGGCATCTTTCCTAACATATTTTTTAATTTTTGTTGTTTTAAAAATGAAGCTTATGTCGCAAAAAAGACGCTAATTATTGGGAGGTTTTTAAATTTTTTTTTCCTTAATAACCGGGGTACAAAATATTCTAAAAATGTGTAACTAATTGGGAAATTTAAAAATTTTGGGATACCTGCGGACGTGAGGGGGCAGCGGACGGAAACAGGCCTGCTCGGGCGAAGGCGAGGGGAACGCGTTATAGATTTTGGTTCTCTGCTTCCCCGGCGCCGAGGCCGAAGCTGCACACGTGAGGGATAAAAAGGAGACGAGTGAGCAACGCTGATGAATAAGTAGAGACAGCGACACTATGCTAAACACACCACACACAAATGTGTGTGTGGGGTGGGTGTGTGTGGTGGGGTGGTGTGGTGTGTGTGTGTGGTGTGTGGTGTGTTGTGTGTGTTGTGTGTGGGTTTGTGTTTTTTTGTTTGTGTGTTTTGGTGGTGGTGTGGTGTGTTGTTTTGTGTGTGTGTGGTGTGTTGTTGGGGTGTGTGTGGTGTGTGTGTGTTGCGTGTGAAACGTACAAATAGCTAATATATGTGGTGGGGTGGTGTGTGTGGTGTGTTGGGGTGTGTGTGTGGGGGTGTTTTGTGTGGTGGGGGTTGTGGGTGTGTGTATGTGTGTGTGTGTGTGGTGGTGTGGTGTGTTGATTAAAGAAATAAAAGGTCTTTTAAATTGGTATTTTGTGTACTTTTGGTAAGTCCATATAATTTCCCAGGGGTTTGGGTGCCCCAGCAAAAACGTCAATACTTTATTTTTAAGGCGATTTTTGTTAAGTTTGTCCTTATTTTTAGGAGAGGGGGAATGCACTAATACTTGATTCTAAAATTTTTAGGTGTTTAAAATTGACTTAAATTTTTTGTAAGTAATCGATTTATAAAGGATAACTACCCCCCTTTTTTCCCCAAAACAAACTTTTAATTTTAACTAAAACTAAATTTTAGTACCCCTCATCTATTTTTCATATATCTAATATACTACCTTAAAAATTTCCAAAAACATGACTTTTGCCAAATGAGATTTTTTTCCAAA
>NC_051397.1:25395622-25400082 GCF_015228065.2 Penaeus monodon
TTGGGTGTGTGTTAAAATTTATAAACAATAAATATATATATTATAAATATATATATATAAAATATAAATAAATATATATAATAATTATAGGGAACAATTGAAATTATTATTATAAATTTTATAAATATATAATAATATATATATATATATATATATATGACAATATGATTAAATAAAAATTAATATATATATATTATAATATAATAAAAATTTTATATTATATATTATATATTACTGCATATACAGCTTTTATTAAAGATATGCACACACATAAACCCCCAAAACCCACACACAAACAACGACGCGCGCACGCGCGCATGTGCGTATACATACATATATGCATGTACACATGCACGCATGTGTGTATATATATACACACACGCACACGCACACGCACATACACAAGTGCACACAAACCAAACACACCAGGAGCGGTTGTAAGGTATCGTCTACAAACCCACACAAACAAAAACAGCAAACACAACCACACACAAATACACACAAACAAAACCCCTTTTTTATATACATTATAATAAATATAATAATAATTATATATAAAAAATATATATAAAAAAAAAAAAATATATTTTAATATAATTAAAAATAAAATTTTAATAAAAATATAATAATATATATAATTAATGACATAAATATATATATAATATATAAAATATATAAATATATATATATATTATATATATGAAAAATTATATATATAATATAATATATATAATATATATAATATTATATATTATATATATAAATATAATAATATTATATAATTTATATTTTTTTTGGTGTGTGTTTGTGGGGTTTGGTGTTGTGGTTTTGTGTTGTGTGTGTGTGTGGGGTGGCGGTTATTACATACATAGTCCTAATTAGAATGTGTGTTTATTACTAATAACACTATCAAAATTAATTTGTCTGGGACATAATAGACCTGAGAGTTTTTGATAAACTTGAGTCTACTAAATGATCTTTCAGCAGGTGCTACTATAATTCTCAATAATATTCTGAAATTATTTCAAACATTTTGAAGTATTTTACATAATTGTAGTCTGTAGAAAAACTGTACTGCTGACAAATGTTTTTTTTTAGACAACCGTATAAAACATTTACACGTACTGTTAATCCGGCAACAACGTTACCAATCATAAAACGGTTTTCTTTCTGAAATAGGTCTCTTCTAGGGAATGAAATTGGCGGCATCATGATTCTTATTCTTTACCGACCTAGCATCCACGCCCATGGCAGAGTTTGATTTCTAAGATTCCTTGCAGTGCTAACTTTACACTAAACAAATTATAAAGCGTTTGAACATTCCAAAATGTGTTATATCTTCTGGCTGCACCGTTTCCACATAAATTGAGAGTATTGTAGCCAAATAATGAAAAGTTTCCCACTAAACACTGCTCACGTATTTTGCTTGAACCTTTGTACTTTCCTACCTGTTGCATCCGGTTTGTATGTTGCGCCATGCAGTCACCCAGAGGAATGGTATGTTCTTTTAAGGGTCCATAAATAACTAAGCAGTCTCTCTCCCCTCCCCTCCCATTTATTGCTGTAATAAAAAACACAAGAAATCTTTCTTGTAGCCCCTTTTTATCTGTCATTTAAATTCACATAACTCAACAAAAAATGTTTGCTCAATGTGTGTGTAATGTATAAAATAATATTTTAAAGCCTTCGTTTCCAGTAAAATATGTTGCTTTACAAGATTAAAACAACTAAGATAAACTCGCTTTGAGCATATGTAGTAAATTTAAAGACATTTTTCCTTTCCCGTCTTCTTTAAACCCTTCGACTTTCCCTTTGAGATAGGATGCCCCTTGATGCAGTTCCATCACATAAAGAAGTTTCCTTAATTTGGGTCCCCGATCTGATGTGATGATCCACCAAACTGTAAACTATGTTACCCCCAGATAAAGAACATCACCAAAATATGCTCATTTCAAGCCTCTTTCATTTTTCAAATTTATGATTGCGTTTAAAATAATCTCTCACATGCCTCCAAAACTAATACATTCCTTTTTGGCCCTTTCTCCTTTTTGTTTTGGGGCCTAATAGTTAGTTTTTTCCCACTTTTTAATAGCTCACCAACCTGCCCAAAAAAGTCCATTTTTATTGGCTCTAAAAGAGCCAGTCTCTCTGGACAGTTTTTCCATTTGGGCCTTTTAAATTTCAAAAAATTTTTGGAGAGGGGCCTTTCATTTAGCTCATTTGGAATTGTCTAGGTAATGGGGTGTGACCAATGGTAATATATTTTTATAATTCGTTTGATTACGAAAAATTTAAATTTATTTCATAATATCAAGGCCGAAAAATTAAGAATGAGCTTTTCGACCCTTTCTTATTGGAAAAGGAATCTTGTCTTGTATTTCCCCCAAAAGTTTGGGCCCGAAATCAGTAAATTGTATTTGATTAATGAGGCTTTTGGAATGCATGAAAAAGATGGACATATCCCGGTGAGGGGCATGGTGTGATCACTTTATTTTGGGTTTGGGTACTTACGAATGGACCGAAAAGGGGGAAGGCAGAGCTAAGCGCAGTGAAAGGCTGAAAGATGATGATATGTGAAGGAGTTCGCAGAAAGTAGAAAAAAAAAACGATAAGACCCTTGTGGAAAAATGAGAAAAGTTTTAAAAAAACAGGAAACCTTAAAAAAAAGGAGAAAGGTTTTCCCAAAAAAAACCATAAAAGGTAAAGAAGAAAAGGAGGCATCAGAGTTTTTTATAGAGATGGGGTTGAAACGAGAGAGAAGGAAGAGCCAAGTTAGTACAGAAGTCTGGATAGGAGATTCGGAAACTGCGTAAAAAAAAGCAAAGGGAAAAATGGAAATGATAGAAGACCTGGAAAAGAGGGAACCAATGGTGCATGGAAGTGTTTTAAAACGTAGCCACAAGAAAAAAAGAACGTATCTGGGGGGGTAAGAAGAAGAGGATGACAGTTAGGAAGAGAGACTGGGCAAAGGGTAACAAGAGAAGATAGAATGTTGGGAAACTATCTTTTAACTCCCACCAAAAAAAGCCATGGAAAACACGGAGCACGAATATGTTTTGGGGAGCAATTTAAAAAGGATAAGGTACCATAAGGGAAAGGGTACGGTGAACGTTTGGTATAGGTGGAAAGGAAACAAGAAAAGTAATTTTCTGTTTGAGAATGCTAATAGAAAATTCCACTGAAAAGCAGTTACATTGACTATGAAAAAAACATTTCTGAGGAAACAAGAGAAAATGACGAATTTTCTAGAACGGGCATATTTATGGGAAAAATATAAAAGAGGGAAAAAATTTAAAAAATAAGGAAATATGTCCGAAAACAGCCATCAGGATCAGGGGGAATTGGGTGAATGGATAGACATACAGAAAGGAGTTCGACACGGCGCATTTTATTAGCGATTTGTTTAATGTATATGAAGAAGCTCTCAGAAATTTGGATATGCGAGGGTGTTAATCTAGAGAAAACAAATTACAATAACTAAAGATACACAGATGATACAGCGTTAATTGCAGGCAGTGAGGAAAAACTTCAGAGATTGTTAGATATAACAATGGAAAAGGAGAGCATCGGTTTGAGGATAAAACTGTCAGAAAATTTATGTGATGGTTACCAGCAAAAAGGCAGATTCCAGGATGTCATGTGGCAGTGAATAGGGAGCAAAGAGAGCAAGGGGAAATTCAAATACAAAAAAGTTGGATAACAGGATGAAAGGGGAGATAGGATACTATTAAAAAGGTCAAGGAAAAAAAACATTGTAGATGGAGGAATGTAGGAGGGAAAAAAAAAAGCCTTTTTAAGTGTTAAATTGGCAGTGCTATGAAAAGATGTGAGTCATGGACGATAAGAACATAGAGAAGAGGCTTGAAGCAGTAGAAATGTGGTTTTGGAGCGGAAGGGGGAGGATATCACAGGTAGAAATGTTGAAGTTTTTGACGAGGTATGAATGAAAAGACAGCTGTTGAATACCATTAGAAGGCAATGGGTTTTTTCTACTTGAGAAGAGAAGTAGGGACAGAAAGGAAGATCATGGAAACCGAAATAGCAGGGGGAAGGACAAGAGGAAGACAAAGATAAAAGAAATTGGGTTGCAGAGATGGAAAACAGCTTGGCGAGATCGCAAGAGCCAGAAAATGGAGGGAGACTGCACCATCATGATTCTAATTCGGTGTTTGATGCCAAGAGTACCGGCAGGACCCCCCTCCCCATCTATATATATGTATGTATGTGTGTATTAAGTATATAAAGTGTTTAATATATATATATATATATATAAATATATAAATTTTTAAATATATATAATTATATATAATTTTGGAAAAAAAACCCACAAAACCAAAAAAAGATTTATGAAAAAAAAACTACCAGTTTTGAAATCCACCTGGAAATTTTAAAAAAAAAAAAACCCTCAGGGGCGGGGGGAAGAAAAAAAAGGGGGGGGAAAGGGGGGAGGGGGAAGGGGG
>NC_051397.1:25400182-25412682 GCF_015228065.2 Penaeus monodon
GCTTGCGAGCCTTGCTCCTTTATGTTAGTTTCGCCACTTTTAATAGCTCACCAACCTGCCAAAAAAGTCCATTTTTTTCACTTGGCTCCAAACGAACCAGTCTCTCATGGACAGTTTTCCATTAGTGGCCTTAAATTTCAAAATATTTCTGGAGAGGCCTGTTCATTTAGCTCATTTGGAAATTGTCTAGGTAATGGGATGTGACCAATGGTAATATATTCTTATAATTCTGTTTGATTACGAAATTAATTCATTACACTCAATATCAAGGCCGACAATTAAGAATGAGCTTTTCTTCGACCTTGCTTCTATTGGAAAAAGGAATCTTGTCTTGTATTTACCCCAACCGTTTGGCCAGAAATCAGATAGATTGTATTCTGATTAATGAGCGCTTTTGGAATGCTATGAAAAGAGTATGGACATATCCAGGTGAGGACAGTGGTAGTGATCACATTCTATTGGTTGGATACTTACGAATGGACCTGAAGAAGTTGAAGTGTGGGAAGGCAGAGCCTAAGCTGCAGTTGAAAGTGCTGAAAGATGATGCATATGTGGAGTTCATCAGTGGCATCAGAGTTTCTATAGTAGATGGGATTGAAACGCAGAGAGAAGGAAGATGCAGATTAGTACAGAAGTCTGGATAGAGAGATTCGGAAACTGCGTAAAACAGCAAAGGGAAAGTAGTGTGAAATGATAGAAGACCTGGAAAAGAGGGACATCCAAATGGTGCATGGAAATGTAAAAGCTGTAGCACACAAGAAACAGAACGTATCTGGGGGTATAGAAGATGAAGATGACAATTAGGAAGCAGATGACTGGGCAAAGGATAACAAGAGAAGATAGAAATGCTTGAATCTATCTTTAACTCTCCACCAAAAAAGCCATGGAAACACAGAGTCACGTAATATAGTTTGGAGAGCAATATTAAAACAGGATAAGAGTACCATAAGGGAAAGGGTACTGAATGAACAGTTTGGATATAGGCTTGGAAAGGAAACAAGAAATGTAATTCTCTGTTTGAGAATGCTAATAGAAAATTCCACTGAAAAGCAGAGGGACTTTCACACATGTTACATTGACTATGAAAAAGCATTCTCTTGAGTGAATCAAGAGAAACTGACAGAATTGCTAGAACGGGCATATTGATGGGAAAAATATAAATAGATGGGAAAAATCTAAGATTAATAAGGAACTATGTCCAGAAAGCAGCCATCAGGACTCAGGGAGAATTGGGTGAATGGATAGACATACAGAAAGGAGTTCGACACGGCTGCATTCTATTAGCAGATTTGTTCAACCTGTATAGTGAAGAAGCTCTCAGTAAATTAGGATATGCGAGGGTGTTAATCTAGAGAAAACAAATTACAATAACTAAAGATACACAGATGATACAGTGTTGATTGCATGCTGTGGGAAAACTTTCAGGGGGGAGATTGTTAGATAACAATGTCGAACTGGAGCATCGGTTTGAGGATAAAATGTCAGAAAATTTATGTGATGGTTACCAGCAAAAAGGCAGATTCCAGGATGTCATGTGGCAGTGAATAGGGAGCAAAGAGAGCAAGTGGATAGTTTCAAATACTTAAACAGTTGGATAACACTGGATGAAAGGTCAGATATGGATATCATATGTAAAATTGGTCAAGCGAAGAAAGCATTTGTAGATATACTACTACATACTAATTGGAACTGGGAATCAAAAAGCGCTTGTTATGTGTTTACTCTGGTCAGTGCTATTGCATGAATACTATACTTTCATGGACGATAAGAACATAGAGAAGCAGTAGAAATGTGGTTTTGGAGCGGAATGGGGAGGATATCACAGGTAGAAATGATGAAGTTTTTGACAAGGTATGAATGAAAAGTCAGTTGTTGAATACCATTAGAAGGCAATGGGGTTTCTCTACTTCAGAAGAGAAGTAGGGACAGAAAGGAAGATCATGGAAACCGAAATAGCAGGGGGAAGGGCAAGAGGAAGACAAAGATAAAAGAAATTGGGTTGCAAAGATGGAAATCAGCTTGGCGAGATCGCAAAAGCCGAAAATGGAGGATACTGACACACCATACATGATTCTAATTCGTGTTTGTGCCAGAGACCGGCTGAACCCCCTCCATCTTATATATGTATGTGTGATGTATATATGTATATATTATATATTATATATATATATATATATATCTATATTTATATATATATATAAATATGTATGAATATATATATATTCGATATATATATATATATTATATATATTATATTATATACATATATTATATATTTTTAATATATCTATATTATCATATATATAACACATCATATATATATATATATATATCACTAGTCTCTCACTAAACGACATATTATATATCTATATATATATATTCTATACAGTTATATATATATATCTATATATTATATATATATTCATCTACTATATTAATCTCTCAGATATATAATCTATACTATACATATTTTTATTCATATATATATCGCTGTTAATATAGGATAAATATTATCTATACTATATCTATATATATATACACACACATACATATATATAGATGGGAGGGGGGTTCAGCCGGTACTCTTGGCATCAAACACCGAATTAGAATCATGATGGTGCAGTCTCCCTCCATTTTCTGGCTTTTGCGATCTCGCCAAGCTGATTTCCATCTTTGCAACCCAATTTCTTTTATCTTTGTCTTCCTCTTGCCCTTCCCCCTGCTATTTCGGTTTCCATGATCTTCCTTTCTGTCCCTACTTCTCTTCTGAAGTAGAGAAACCCCATTGCCTTCTAATGGTATTCAACAACTGACTTTTTACAATTCATACCTTGCAAACTCATCATTTCTTACTGTGATATCCTCCGCGGCGATGTAAGGGGGGGCTCCAAAACCACATTTCTACTGCTTCTCTATGTTCTTATCGTCCATGACTCACATCATTGCAATAGCACTGACCAGATGTAACACATTAACAAGCGCTTTTTGATTCCCAGTCCTACATTCCTCACATCTACAAATGCTTTCTTCGCTTGACCAATTTTACATATGATATCCATATCTGACCTTTCATCCAGTGTTATCCAACTGTTTAAGTATTTGAAACTATCCACTTGCTCTCTTTGCTCCCTATTCACTGTCACATGACATCCTGGAATCTGCCTTTTTGCTGGTAACCATCACATAAATTTTCTGACATTTTATCCTCAAACCGATGCTCTCATTTTCCATTGTTATATCTAACAATCTCTGAAGTTTTTCCTCACTGCCTGCAATCAACACTGTATCATCTGTGGATCTTTAGTTATTGTAATTTGTTTTCTCTAGAGTTAACACTCGCACTAATCCTAATTTTTCTGGAGAGCTTCTTCACTATACAGTTAACGAATCTGCTAATTAGTAATTAAGCCGTGTCGAACTCCTTTCTGTATGTCCTACTCCAATTCACCCAATTCTTCCTGAGTCCTGATGGCTGCTTTTTACCTGGACATAGTTCCTTTTAATCTTAGATCTTTCCCGATCTATTTATATTTTTCCCATAAATATGCCCGTCTGCATTTCTATCAGTTTCTCTGATTCACTCAAGAGAATGCTTTGGAATAGTCATGTAACATGTGTGAAAGTCCCCTCTGCTTTCATGGAATTTTCTATTAGGCATTCTCAAACAGAGAATTACATTCTTGTTTCCTTTCCAAGCTATATCCAAACTGTTCATTCAGTACCCTTTCCCTGATGGTAACTCTTATCCTGTTTTATATTGCTCCCCAACTATATTACGTGACTCTGTGTTTTCCCATGGCTTTTTTGGTGGAGAGTTAAAGATAGATTCAAGCATTTCTATCTTCTCTTGTATCCTTTTGCCTCATGCTTCCCTAATTGTCCTCTTCCTCTTCTATACCCCCAATCGTTCTGTTTTCTTGTGTGCTACAGCTTATTACTTTCCATGCACCATTTGGATGTCCTTCTTTCCGGTCTTCATACTACATTTCACACTACTTCCCTTTGCTGTTTTTAACCGCAGTTTTCCGAATCTCTCTATTCCAGACTTCTGTACTAATCTGCATTTCCTTCTCTCTGCGTTTAAATCATCAGTACTAAGAAACTCTGATGCAACTGATGACTCCACATATGCATCATCTTTCAGCACTTCACCTGCAGCCTTAGGCCTCTGCCTTCCACACTTCAACTTCTCGGTCCATTCGTAAGTAGCCAACAATAGAATGTGGATCACTACTCACTGTCCTCACCTGGATAATTTCACATACTCTTTTCATGCATTCCAAAAGCGCTCTTAATCAGAATACATCTATCTTATTTCTGCCACACGGTTGGTAAATACAAGACATAATTCCTTTGTTTCCAATAGGCAAGGTCGAAGAAAAGCTCATTCGTAATTGTCGGCCTTGCTATTGAGTGTAATGAATTAATTTCGTATCAAACAGAATGATAAGATCTATTTACCATTGTTCACATCCATTACCTGACACTTTCAAATGGGTGGGGGGTTGAGCTAAATGAACAGGCCTCTCCAGAAATATTTTTTGAAATTTAAGGCCACTAATGGAAAACTGTCCATGAGAGACTGGCTCGTTTAGAGCCAAGTGAAAAAAATGGACTTTTTTGGCAGGTTGGTGAGCTATTAAAAAGTGGCGAAAACTAACTATTAGGCTCCCAAACATGAAAGGAGCAAGGGCCAAAAGGAATGATATATAGTTTGGAGGCAGTGTGAGAGATTATTTATACGAAGCAATCTATCAAAGTGAAGAAGTGAAATGAGGCATTGAAATGAAGCATATCATTGATGTTCTTTATCTGGGGGTAACATAGTTTACAGTTTGGTGGATCATCACATCAGATCGGGGAACCAAATTAAGGAAACTTCTTTAGTGTGATGGAACTGCAATCAAGATGGCATCCTATACTCTAAGGGCAAGTGCGAAGGGTTAAAGAATGACAGGAAAAGGACGAATGTCTTTAAATTTACTACATATGTTCAGAATCTCAAAGCGAGTTTATCTTAGTTGTTTAATCTTGTAAAGCAACATATTTTACTGGAAACGAAGGCCTTGTGCGCGATATTAGTTTATATCATTACCACACATTGAAAAACATTTTTGTTGAGGTATGTGAATTTAAATGACAGATAAAAAGGGGCTACAAGAAAGATTTCTTGTGTTTTTTATTACAGCAATAAATGATAGTACTCATAGGGGGTAAGAACCTGCTTAGTTATTTAATGGACACCTTAAAGAACATACGTCGTGTGTGTCCTCTGGGTGACTGCATGGCGCAAGCATACAACCGTACTGCTAACATGGTAGGAAAGTACAAAGATGTTCGAGCAAAAATACGTGAGCAGTGTTTAGTGGCAATCTTTTCATTATATGGCTACAATACTCTTAATTTATGTGGAAACGGTGCAGCCAGAAGATATAACACATTTTGGAATGTTCAAACGCTTTATAGTTTGTTTAGTCCGGCCTTCCCTACATAGCATGTCAGAAACCAGGTAGTGTGATAAACTAAAACGTATCAAACCATTTGCATCTCGCCTTATTGGTATAAGTTTATCACTTGCACTCGTGTGTGCGTAGGAAATCAAAATCTGCCATGGGCGTGGATGCTAGGTCGGTAAAGAATAACTATCATGATGCCGCCAATTTCATTCCCTAGAAGACACACACACTTATTTGTCAGAAAGAAACCTGTTTATGATTGGTAACGTTGTTGCCGGATTAACAGTACGTGTAAATGTTTTATACGGTTGTCTAAAATAAAACATTTGTCAGCAGTACAGTTTTTCAACAGACTACAAATTATGTAAAATACTTCAAAATGTTTGAAATAATTTCAGAATATTATTGAGAATTATAGTAGCACCTGCTGAAAGATCATTTAGTAGACTCAAGTTTATCAAAAACTCTCAGGTCTATTAATGTCCCAGACAATTATTTTGATAGTTTTATTGTAATAAAACCACTTCTAATTAGGAACGTGGGAATGTATTATACAGCCCACACACACACACACACAAACCACACGCGACACACACACACCACACACACACCACACCAAAACGACATATATATATATCATATTATATATATATTATATATATCTATATATACTTATTATATATATATATATGATATGTATATATATAAAATATATAGAAGATATATATAATATATATATATATAAATAATATATATATAATCTATATTTTTATATATATAATATATATATATATCTATATATATATATATCTTTATATATATATACTATACTATATCTATATCTATTTATCATATAAATATATATATATATGTATGTGCGCGTCGTAGGTGTTTGTGTATGTGTGTATGTGTGTGTGTGTGTTTGCTTGTTTGTTTGTGTGTGTAGATAGACAGATACACATACACACACGCTCACTGTGTGTGTGTGTGTGTTTGTGTGCACTTGTGTATGTGCGTGTGCGTGTGCGTGTGTGATATACACACGATGCTGCATGTGTACATGCATATATGTATGTATACGCACATGCGCGCGCGCGCGTGCGTGCGTGTGTGTGTGTGTGTTTGTGTGTGTATGTGTGTGTGCATATACTTGATATAAATGCATGTATATGCAGTATATATATATATAGATATATCTATATTATATATATAATAGATATATATATATATTATATATATCTATCTATACTATATATATAAATGACAAAAAAATCTATATGCCTATATGTACATCTATACTACCTACCTATATATAATACATTATATTATCGATATATATATCTAGATATATATATCATACATACTATAATATTATATTAATTAGTGATATATATATATATGTTTTCTAATTACACACCATATAGATATTCTCTATATTTATATATATATCATTATATAATATCAAAAATTATATATCAAGTATTCTATCAATATATATTATATATATACTATATACTTATATAGATATATATATATATATACTACTATATATTCGTATATATCTCTCTATTACTATCTATCTCTAATAAGTCCTCTCCAATCTCTATATATCTATATATATATCTCTATATATCTAGTATACATCTATATAATACTATATATTATATATCTCTCTATCTCTCTATCTATATTCTCTCTATATATATATAATCATATATATATATATGTTCATACTTTACACACCCCCCCATATATATATATATCCAGAACTATAGTATAATAACAAATAAATAATAAATAACATAAATATATCTATAAATATATATATATATATATATCTATATATATATTATATCTATATATACACATATTTGTATATATATATCTATACTAATACATATATATATATATATATATATATATATATATATATATATAATATAGGTATAATACATATATCTATCTATATCTCTCTTATATCTCTATATATCTAGTATATAATCAGTGATCTCTCGAAATATCGTCTCTATCTATCTATAATCATCTATATATATCTATATATCTATCTATATATATATATTACATAAATACTATTCTCTCTATCTATATATGTTCCATATATATGTTTATAATTATACCCCATAATAGATATAATATTATATATATATATATATATCTATAGATATATATATATATATATACATAATACAAATATAAATATATATAATATATATATACGTATATATATATACAAATAGATATATAATAGATATATATAGATTATTATATATAGTATATTATATATATATAGATATATAGTAAAACTATATACCTATATTAGACTTATATTGATATATATATAATAATATTTATATTTTGTATATATGTATATAATTATAAACATATATATTGCATATATGTATATTCTATATTATATCATATGATTATATATCTCTTATATTATATATTGTATAATATATCTTAAACAACATATATATATATATAATATATTAATATTTGTGTTATATATATATATATATAGTACTCTAGATATATATACTATATCTCTATCTCTCTCTCTATATCTCTTCTCTATCTCTCTCTATCTATATGTGTGTGGTGTGTATACTTTCTTCCCCTATCTCTCTCTATCTCTATCTATCTATATATAGAGCTATTCTTATCTCGATATATATTATATATCGATCTATATATTAATATAATATAGAATCTTATATATATAATTTATGGTATCTTATGCACACATATATATAATATATATCATTATTATATATATATATTATTATCATATATATATATATATATATATTATATATATATATAATCATAGACACAAATCTCTCGTAATCTCTATATCTAAGCTCTATCTATATATCTATCTCGAATCTCTCTAAGCTCATATATATATAATTATCGATTATCTAAACTTAATATATATCATACACATACAGTTCTATCTATATATATATATATATTAGTATACTCGGAATATCAATATCTATATACTATATGCATATATCATATGTTTACTATTATATACCTATTCCACAATCAATATATAATCTATATTATATATCTATTATATATAGATATCTATATATAGATAATAATGTATAATTTATATATTACTGATATTATATATATATATGTATATCTTTCTATATCATATCATAATATATAATACATATCTATATTATAATATATATAATATCTACTTAGATAATCGATATATAATATCATATACTCACATATATTATACATATAGGCAATACATCATAATGTTTTTCATTCGTCCCTCTCTCCCCATCTAATAACTATTAATATATATCTCTCATCATATGTCTCTATTTCTTATACTATCTATCTCTATCTCTATCAGTACAGACGAGTTATCTCCCTCTATATACTATTATATATCTATCGTCCTTGTGTGTGGTGTGGTTTGTGTGTGTGTGTGTGTGGGTGTGTGTGTGTGTGTGTGTGTTTGTGTGTGTGTGTGTGTGTGTGTGCGTATTTGTGTGGTGTGTGTGGTGTATGTATATTAGGACTTATGTAACATGTATATAATCTATATCTCTATATATATATATATATATATATATATATATATATGTATATATATACATATACATATACAGCGTTTCCTTCATGAGTGGAGCAGCGACAAGCGTGTGCTTTCCGGCCAACCAATCCGCTCCCCCGAAGCCGGCTTAACCAAAATCCCTCCTAAACTCGCTCAAGTTGACCCTCTTCCCTGGCTAATTTCTTTGGGATTCTGTTCGTGTTTCCTGCTTAGATCAAGTCGATGCTGTTAACAATGCGAACGAGAGTTTTTAGCTAAGAAGTTTTTTCTTTTACTTGATAATGGATTTTTTTTTCTCGATTATTTTCCCAAAGCAGATGATTAGATGATCAGAGAACAAGAAGACTGTACAAACACATGTTCAGACAAATATGAAAATCTTGAACAGCATTGGTCACATTATTTGGCAGAAGTCGAAACATACAAATACTCCCCCACTCCCTCCACACACACAAATCCACATGTGCAGACACACAAATACACGGACGCACACACGCACACACGCGTGCGCACAACAGAAAAAAGTTGCTCGGATAAAATTTCTGGATATTTTCATTTCCATTATCATTCTAATTTCAATTCAAAATTATTTTTATAGTTATTCTCGAAAGCATTTTATCTCCTAAAAGTGTTTATTTTATGTGTGTGTGTATATATAATATTATTATTATATATATAGTATAATATATATTATATTATATATATATATTTTATTATATATATATATATATATATTATATATATATATTATATATATATATATATATATATGTATATATTATATATATATATTTATATATAATTATATATATATATATATATATATATATATATATTATATTATAAGCCGTGAGTTATACAGGTGTTATGATTGTCGTAAGCAGGTAATATTTAATTTAAAAGCCTCACTATTGAATGTGAACACAGACGCACTGGCTAGAGAAGCAGAAATCAGATTCAAAAGCGAAAAGCCAACGGCCAAACAAACGATAAAGATGACCGAAAAAATTCTGACATGGATCTGGTGTCAGTTTGAATAACAATGTAATCTATCACAGAGAAACACAAGACAAGCACTTTCTTTGTGAAACTGAAATTCATGCAAATACTCCAGTAATCACTCAAACTCTTCAACGTAAAGCGATTTACTTTCTGTATTTTCATTTCATTTGCTGATATACATGCATTATTTATTTATTTAGATTATCTCGTGTCTTTGGTTCTATTTCATCATTATCATATCATTTCTAATCTTTCACTTATAATCCTTTGTTCTCATGCAGTTGTCGAATTAATTCAGTAATATGAGTCATACACAATTTAAATCCACTACCTGAATATTAATGACATTAACCATGGAATATGAAACAAACTGTTTATGTATTTGTCAAATACCCATTGCCTGCCAAATATCTTATATTTCATTTTTGCTCTACGTGTAGAATGAGAATAATTCGCAGCGTGAAGTTAAAGAATTATCTCACTGCCTTCCTCAACCTCCAGACAAGACTTTTCATTATTCTTCAACCGTTCTTTGCTCTTTCGTATATCTTCCCCTTTTATTCGTATATCGAGCATTCCTTTTCCATACTTTTT
Organism: Penaeus monodon; assembly: GCF_015228065.2. Classification (NCBI taxonomy): domain Eukaryota; kingdom Metazoa; phylum Arthropoda; class Malacostraca; order Decapoda; family Penaeidae; genus Penaeus; species Penaeus monodon. The sequence continues at coordinate 25,410,839 of NC_051397.1, forward strand.
GCCCATCTCTTGCATATTTTCCTTGCCCTACCGTTTCCCACGATCCTTCTCATTTGCATCCCCGTCTACTTCTTCCTTTCAGCGTTTGATCTACCCCTATGCGGATCGTGAGGTTGTATAATGTGGGCAGACTTTGGAAGATTTGAGAATATCTGCGTTTATGTGATGAGTTTGCAAGAATCTGTAAAACAGTGATTCTATCTGCGTATGTATACACACACGTCAAGCTGTTTCTATCCATTGCTGGGTCTATGAATGTAGACTTCTGAACGATAGTGATAATATCAGTATTGGTAATAATACTAATGATACTACTACTACTACTACTACTACTACTACTACTACTACTACTAATAATAATAATAATAATAATAATAATAATAATAATAATAATAATAATAATAATAATAATAATAATAAAATAAATAATAATAATAATAATAATAATAATAATAATAATAATAATAGCAGTAGTAGTAATAATAGATGATAATGAAATGATGATAATAATAATAATGATAATAATAGTAATAATAATAGGGGTGATAATAATGATAACAAAAATAATAATAAAGACAATAATAATATTGATACGAAGAGTTGCTAATAAAAGTAGTATAACGATAAATAATAATGAGGATAATGATAATGATAATTATAGTAATAACGATAATACTATTAATGATAATGATAACAATAATAATAGTAATGATAACAATAACAACAATAATAATAATAATAATAATAATAAAAATAATAGTAATAGTTATTATTGTTGTTATTATTATCATTATTATTATTATTATCATTATTATTATTATTATTATTATTATTATTAGTTTTAATGATAATTATTTTTGTTACTATTATTACTATAGTAATAATGATAATATTAATGATAATATAATAATATATAATAATATAAAATAATATAATATAATAATAATAATATAAAATAACATTATTATATTGTTATTATTATTATTTTATTATTATTATTATTATTATTATTATATTATTATTATATATTATTTATTATATTATTATTATTATTATCTATTATTATATTATATATTATAATTATTATATATATAATATATATAATATAATAATAATAATTAATATAATAATGATTATTAATATAATAACTGATGGCTATAATATCATATTAATATAATACATATTTTTATATTATATTAATTTATATATATCATTATTATTATTGTTATATATTTCTGCACTGGCTGTTCTATTTCGTTTTTCTTTTTTAGGGAGTCATAGCAAATGACTAAAAGGCAAAAAAGTTGTCCTTCTCCTTTAAAGTTCTACACTTTTTCTCAGTATTTTGCCGTCCCAATAAAGCGTCTTCTGCATATTCAAACCCCAGCCAATGTTCATATTTCAATCCAACATTCAAGATCTTTTGTAACGCTTCCGAGGGCACCAATCACTACTGGAACAACTTTTGCACATCGCAGTTCCCACAACCTTTTTATTTCCCTTTTCAGATCTTGGTACTTTTCTACCTTCTCTAATTCTTTTTCTGCAATCCTCGTATCTGCAGGTACGGCAATATCAACTATTAGAGCCTCTTTCTTTTCCTTATGAATTACTATAACATCTGGTCTTCTTGCCTGAATGACGTTATCACATTGTACATTGATATCCCACAGAATTTTCACGGCCTCGTTCTCAACAACACTCTCTGGGGTGTGTTCATACCACTTATCTGAATGCTCAAGCCCATGTTTCCTACACAAATCCCAGTGTACTTTCTTTGCCACGTTATCGTGACGTCTTTTGTACTCTTTCTGGGCAAATTTCTCGCGCTCTGAAACAATATG
>NC_051397.1:25421830-25424330 GCF_015228065.2 Penaeus monodon
AGCCCAAAACAACCCTACAGGGACCAACGCACACGCACACACGCGTGCGCACAACAGAAAAAAAAGTTGCTCGGATAAAATTTCTGGATATTTTCATTTCCATTATCATTCTAATTTCAATTCAAAATTATTTTTATAGTTTATTCTCGAAAGCACATTTTTTTTTTATTGCTCCGCTAAAAAGTGTTTATATATTTGTGTGTGTGTGTGTGTATATATATATATATATATATATATATATATATATATATATATATATATATATATATATATATATATATATATTTATATAAGCCGTGAATTATACAGGTGTTATGATTGTCGTAAGCAGGTAATATGTAATTTAAAAGCCTCACTATTAAATGTGAACACAGACGCACTGGCTAGAGAAGCAGAAATCAGATTCAAAAGCGAAAAGCCAACGGCCAAACAAACGATAAAGATGACCGAAAAAATTCTGACATGGATCTGGTGTCAGTTTGAATAACAATGTAATCTATCACAGAGAAACACAAGACAAGCACTTTCTTTGTGAAACTGAAATTCATGCAAATACTCCAGTAATCACTCAAACTCTTCAACGTAAAGCGATTTACTTTCTGTATTTTCATTTCATTTGCTGATATACATGCATTATTTATTTATTTAGATTATCTCGTGTCTTTGGTTCTATTTCATCATTATCATATCATTTCTAATCTTTCACTTATAATCCTTTGTTCTCATGCAGTTGTCGAATTAATTCAGTAATGTGAGTCATACACAATTTAAATCCACTACGCTGAATATTAATGACATTAACCATGGAATATGAAACAAACTGTTTAAGTATTTGTCAAATACCCATTGCCTGCCAAATATCTTATATTTCATTTTTGCTCTACTTGTAGAATGAGAATAATTCGCAGCGTGAAGTTAAAGAATTATCTCACTGCCTTCCTCCACCTCCAGACAAGACTTTTCATTATTCTTCAACCGTTCTTTGCTCTTTCGTATATCTTCCCCTTTTATTCGTATATCGAGCATTCCTTTCCCATACTTTTTGCCCATCTCTTGCATATTTCCCTTGCCCTACCGTTTCCCACGATCCTTCTCATTTGCATCCACGTCTACTTCTTCCTTTCAGCGTTTGATCTACCCCTATGCGGATCGTGAGGTTGTATAATGTGGGCAGACTTTGGAAGATTTGAGAATATCTGCGTTTATGTGATGAGTTTGCAAGAATCTGTAAAACAGTGATTCTATCTGCGTATGTATACACACACGTCAAGCTGTTTCTATCCATTGCTGGGTCTATGAATGTAGACTTCTGAACGATAGTGATAATATCAGTATTGGTAATAATACTAATGATAATGATACTACTACTACTACTACTACTACTAGTAATAATAATAATAATAATAATAATAATAATAATAATAATAATAATAATAATAATAATAATAATGATATATAATAATAATGATAATAAAAATAAATAAATAGATAATAATGATAACAATAATAATAGTAATGATAATAATAACAAAATAAAAATAATAATAATAAAAATAATAGTAATAGTTATTATCAGTGTTATTATTATCATTATTATTATTATTATCATTATTATTATTATTATTATTATTATAATGATAATTATTTTTGTTACTATTATTACTATAGTAATAATGATAATAATAATAATAATAATAATAATAATAATAATAATAATAATAATAATAATAATAATAATAAAAATAACAGTAATAGTTATTATTATTGTTATTATTATTATTATTATTATTATTATTATTATTATTATTATTATTATTATTATTATTATTATTTATTATCACTATCATTATTATCATTATTATCATTATTATTATTGTTTTTATTATTACTGTTTTTATTATTACTGTTATTATTATAGTTATTATTATTATTATTATTACTATTATTATTACTATTATTATTATCATTATTTTTGTTATTATTATCACTAATAATAGTGACGATAATAATAATAATAAAATAATAATAATAATAATAATAATAATAATAATAATAATAAAAATAATAATAATGATAATAATAATAATAATAATGATAATAATAATAATAATAATAATAATAATAATAATAATAATAATAATAATAATAATAATAATAATAATAATAATTTTTTTTTATTATTATTATTATCATTATTATTATCATTATTATTAGTATTATTGTTATTATATTTCTGCACTGGCTGTTCTTATTGCCGTTTTTCTTCCTGTTAGGCGAGTCATAGCAAATGACTAAAGGCAAACAGTTGTCCTTCTCCTTTAAAGTTCTAGCACTTTTCTCAGTTTTCTCCCGCCCCCAATAAAGCAGTCTTCTGCAGTATTCCAACCTCAGGCCCAATGCCCATATTTTCAATCCACTTTCAAGATCTTTTGTAACGCTTCCGGGGGCACCAATCACTACTGGAACAACTTTTGCACATCGCATTTTCCCACAACCTTTT
>NC_051397.1:25430353-25437853 GCF_015228065.2 Penaeus monodon
CCGGGTTTTCCCCCCGGGATTTTTCTCCCGAAAATTTTTCATCTCATAGACCCCTAAGGCATGGGTTTTTTGTAAAAAATGAATTGGGATAGCCTTTTACCTCTCGGGAGCGTGGCATCTTTTATGGGTTTTTTATCCACTCCCGCTTTGCAAAACTTTAAATTTTAAAATTTTTTTTTAGATTCTTCAAATATTTTTTCCTTTACTACATTTTTCTTCTAGAAAAATGGACATTTCCTCGGGGGTGGTCCGTGTCCCAAAATTTTTGAATTTATCAAAAAATAGATATACAGCTTTCTTTTTATACCCACCCAACCCACAGGGCCCCACACAGGCACACACCCCCAAACCCCACACACACACACACACCACACACACACACACCACACACACCACCACAACACACACACCCCACCAACACACCCACACACACACTAACCCCAAAACCCAACACACACACACAACACAACCCCACACAAAACATTTTATATATATATATAAATAATTTTTTAGATATTATATATTTATATATATAAAAATATATTTATGTTTTGTGTGTGTGTGTGTGTGTGTGGGGTGGTGTGTGTTTGTGTGTGTGTATATTAATATATATATTTATATATATATTAAAATATATAATTTTATATTATATACTATATAATTAACCAACATATATATAATATAATATATTTTAAAAATTTATATATTTATATAAAATTATATTATATATTTATTATTATATTTTTATCTATTTTTCTTATGGTGGTTTTGGGGGTGTGTGTGTGTGTGTGGTGTGTGTGTACATATTACTAAAAATAAGAATTATATAAAATATATATATATATATCTATTTTTATATTAATAATATATATATATATATATATACATTTATATATACACATTTATACACACACACACACACCACACACCCACACACCCCCAATATTATATATTATAATTATTATATATTAATATATATATATATATATATAATTAATATAAAATACATACACACCACACACACACACACCACCACACACACATATATTAATATATATATTAAAATTTATATATAATTTATATATATTTTTAATAAAATATATATATTAAACCCCAACCCACACGCTTATATATATATATATTATATATATATATTTAAAATTTTATATATATATATATATAATATATAAATTACCATATAAATTTAATATAATATTATAATTATATATATATATTTCTATATTTTTAAAATTTTAAATTGTGTTTGTGTTGTGTGGTGGGTGTTTTAGTTTGTATTAAATATTATATTTATTTATATATTTTATTATATATATAAAATTTTTAATTATTATATATATTTGTGTTGGGTGTGGCGTGTGTGGGGTGTGTGTGTGTGGGTTTGGGGTTGTTGTGTGTTGGGGTGTAAAAAGTTATTTAAAATTTTTAATTTATAATATATATATTATATAAATATTTATTTATTCTATGTTTGTATGTTTATGTACACACACCCCACACACACCACACCCACACACACACACAACCCCACACACACCCCAAAAAAAAAAAAAAAAAAAAAAAAACATACTACAACCACCACACCACAAAGGCCCCCGCAACACACACACCCCCCACACCCCCACACACCCCCCCCCCCAAACCCATCACATACCCTACACTACCCACACCACACAACACACACCCTATATATATCTATATATATATTATTAATATATAATATATATTTTTAAAATATATATAATAATTTTGTGTTGGGGGGTGTGGTGTGTGTTTTTTGTGTTAGATGATGCAAAACCCCACACCACACCCCCACACACACACACCCACACACACACCACACCCCCAAAAAAACCACCACACACCAAACACACACACCGCCACCCAACACACAACCCCCAACCCACCCCCACACAACCACCACACACCACTATATTTTATAATTTTTATATATATATATTTTATATTTTATATATATAAAATATACATACACACACACACACCACACCACCACACAACACCACACACACCATAATTTATATATTTATATTATAAAATAATAATATATAAAATATTTTATTATATTTTTACATTATTAAAAAAAATTTTTTTTATTAATTTATAATATAAATTTTTACTATATTTATATATAATATATTAACCATATAAATATATATTATTATATATATATATATTATTATTATTACTATATATATTTTAAAATGTTGTGTTGGTGTTTGTGTGTGTGTGTGTTTTTATATATATATCTATTATATATTTATATTCTATATTTCTTTTATATTTATTTTATGTGTGTGTGTGTGTTGTGTGTGTGTGTGTGTGTGTGTGTTTGTGTTGGTAATGTGTAACTAATTTTTCTATATTTAATTTTTATTATAAATCTCTATTTATTATATTAAATTAATATATTTATTTTTCATATGTTTTATTTAAGTACACACACACACCCACACACCACCCACACAAACAACCACCCCCCACACCCCACAAAAAAAAAAAAAAAAAAAAAAAACTCCAACACCGCACACACCCAACACATAGCACACGCCCAACCACACAAACACACCCAAAAACACACACACACACAACCATCCATACCATCACTACACACACCCAACATATTTTATTAATATATATATATATATATTATATATAATATTATATTAATTGTGTGTGGTGTTGTGGTTTTGGGGTGTGTGTGTGTGTGTGTGGTGTGTAGATTATGCACACACACACCCCCAACAAAAACCAAAACCACACACACACACACACACCCGCCAAAACACACACCACAAACCCACACACACACACACACACACCACATATATAATATATTATAATTTTATATTATTATATATATATATGAAATTCATTATCATCAAAAAAGGGTTTGCCTGTTGAGCACCGGGGCCCTCTCCCCCTCTCGCCACCAACTCATCTGCGCTCTTATCTCCACTTGTACCTCGACACCCCGAAAATATTTTTGTGTTGTCGCTCATCTTGTTTTTTTCGGTTGCCTCTTCCTCTGTTTCCTATCACCACCCTGTCAAAATTTCTCTATCACGCCCAAAAACTTTATTTTTCCTTTTTGTTAAAGATTCCACACGGGTTTTTACAATCATTTTTTTTGGGCACTTCTCTTCTTTTTCTTTTTTTTCCAGAAAATCTTTAAATCGTCTGTAACCCACATTAAAAACTATTGCCTTTTTTCTTGTCTATCTTCAATACCCACACTCAGAACCTATCCCAATTTGGAAACTAAAGTTCAAAAATCCAGCTTTGTCCGGGGGGAATGCTTGGGTCTTTCCAGTGAACAAAGGAAACTGTGGCGTTTTTTGGAAAGGGGTAATTCTTCTTTTTTATCTGGGGGAAATCATCTATGTATTAACAGCCCAAAAAATTTGAATCGTTCACATTTTCCCAACCACCCCTTTTGTTGTACAGGGTCTCATTTTCTTTGCGGTTTCTTCGAATCTTCATATCTTAGTTTCTTGGCATTAGAAAAAAAACCACCTTTTCACTCTTTCTTTTTATCTTTACTGTTGTAGTTAAATGATACTGCGGGAAATTAACTATTCAGGGTTCTTAGATTTGTATTTTTTATCCTCCAACATCTACAGTTCCTTAAAAATTCTCTAGCCCTTTTCAAAATTGCTTCAGAAATATTTTAAAAAAGGTGGGGAGACAGAATGCAACCTTGTCATACCCGGGCTGACTTAAAACCTTCGTTAACCAAAGGGGTTCTTACAGTGCTTTTTTTGGTCTACATGGCTTTATTATTTGGATGATGGTTTTGGAAATATCATATAGTTCAGTTATTCCAAGGATATCTGATAAACAGTTCAAATTTTTGGGTGTCAAGAAACACAGGAAAGGCCTTTCTGATTCTCTTTTTTTTCTCTAGACATTCAATTTATCATCTGGTTTCTGGTCCCTTTTTCCAGGGCGAAACCTGCTTTTCTCTGCAATTTTTTTCTCTAACTTCAACTTCATCTTTCAGCAATTTTTCAAAAAATTTTGATTTGTGATTTATTATGAATTATCCTGTTTTGTTGCTTGGTGCGTCACCTTTTTTAGTAGGAGTAAACTTTTACCCATCTTCTGCCATCTTCTTTCATTCCAATTTTTAAAAAGTTTTAGTAGTTTCACCTTTCGCCGCATTCTTGTTAGTTTCTGCTGTTTTTTCATCTATTCCCGGCTCTTGTCATTCTTTTTTTCTTTAGGTTTTTTTAAAAAATTCTCTGCGTGGCGGTGGTTCTCTCCTGTCTTTGAGCAAATTAATTTAGATTTTTATTTTTTTTTTGGGTTTTGGAAACATTTTTTGATTCCATCTATCTTTGACTTTTTTTTCCTAAAAGCAACTCTTCAATTTGATATTTTCCTTGAAAGGTTAAATTTTCTTTAAAATTTTTCGTACTCCTTGGTAAGTTTTTTTTAGTTGTCTTATTGACAAACAGTTTTTTATTCTCTCAAGTTCATTTAAAAAATTTTTTTCCCTTTTCTCGTCGCTTCTCTGTTTTTTGTATTTTTTTTTTTGTAATTACTTCTTCAAATGGATTATTGATTCCCTTTGATTTTAGCATCTTCTTGTTTCATTTCCCTTTGTGTTTTTCGATACCAGGGGGGTTTGTCTTTTTTTTTGGCGATAGTTTTTTTAAGGAGCCTCAGCATTCTTTTCCTTCTTCCCAAACCATTTGGTTTTTACACTTAATTGATTGATATTTCAAAATTTGTTTGACACTGTAATTCTGTAATTGTTTCAAGAGTTTTGTATCAAACTTAAGGTGGTTGAACGTCCTCTTTTGATCTTTTTTGAATGTCGATAGTTTAGTTTTTTTGTCCTGTTGAGTCGGGACAGGTCCCCCCCCCGTTGGGATTTTTTTTACAAAAATTTTTCCCTTTTTTGGTCAAAACATTAGTCAATTTGGTTGCGTTTCTTTTTTCTGGTGAAAACCAGTGTCAAAAAGTCTTGGGGGGTATTTTACTTTTTGGGTTAACTAATTTTTGCACTACAAATTTAAAAAATCTTAACCTCCTTTCATTATACTCCAAGGGCCCAAATTTTCCCCAGGTCTCTTTTTTTGTTTTTCCTACTTTGGGGGTTGGGTCCCCATGATTTCTTTTACATCTCGTTGGGGTTTTTCTAAAATTCTTGGGGGTATAAAAATATTTCCTTTCTTCTCATTGCAATGTTGGTTTGGGCCCCACATTTATAATCTATGTTTTAGGTTTTGCTTTATTCTGACTTTTTAAATGCATCATTTATTGGCTTACCCAAATTTTGCATTTGCAGTTTTTTTTTTTGTGAGAATCATAAAACTCCGGACTATAATTTTCCCTCTTTCCAGAAAAAAAACTTCTTGTTTTCTTTAAATTTTTAAATTTCCATTACTTTTGCATTGGTCTCCTGATTCTTGTATTTGAATGTTGTACTATTCATTTTGTTACAGACGTATCATTTCCCTCTCTTTCATTTTCCCTTTCGTTCCACGTTCCCATTTTTAAAAGTTTTCGATTGGAAAGTTTTTCTTTATCTCTTTTTCTTCCAATGCATTTTAACTTTTCGCCTGTTGCCCCTGAAAAAACGCCCTTTATCCCACGCACGGGCCCAAAGGGGTATTGTTTGGTGAACCCTAAACAGTAAACCCAAGGGGTTTTTTACCAATTCCCTGCCCTGCGCCGACAGCTTCACCCCAAACCCCGGGATGGAGCTAAAAGGTGTTATCCTTGTTCAAAGGGAAAACCCCCGGGGACAGTTTTTTTCTTACCCCGGGCAATATATATATTATATAATAATAAAATTTTTAAAATATAAAATTTTATATTTTATTATTTTTGTGTGGTGTGTGTGTGTTTGTGTGTTTGTGTGTTGGGTTTTGGGTGTGTGTGTGTGTGTGTATGTATGTATTATTTGTGTGGGGGTGTGTTGGGGTGTGCAAAGGTTTGGGGTATTTATACACAAACAGCACACTCGAAAACCCCCCACACACAATTATATATATATATATATTATTATTATATATAATATAATATATATATATATTATATTATTGTGTGTTGGTGTGTGTATATTAATATATTATATATATATATATATATTAAATTAAAAATATATATATATACACTACATACCATCTACTACTTATATATATTATATTTTTAATATAAATTTTTAAAATATATATATATATGTTGTGGGGGGGTTTTGCTGGTGTGTGTGTTTTGGTGTGGTGTGTGCTTTGTGCGTTGTTGTGTGTGTGTGTGTGTTTTTGTGTGTGTGTGAGTGGGGTGTGTTGTGTGGTGGGGTGAGTGTGTGTTTTTTGAGTGTGAGTGTGGGTATTATCTATTATATATAAAATATATATTATATATTATATATTATATTATTATATATATTATAATTATTTGTGTGTGTGTGTTTTTGTGTGTGTGTGTGTGGGGTGTGTGTGTATGCATACTATACATATATATATTATATTATATATAGTATATATATTTATATATATATATATTTATATAATATAATTTTATATATTAATATATATGTATATATATATATTTCCCATATACATATGTATATTATGTGTGTGTGTGTGTGTGTGTGTATGTATGTATGTATGTGTTATATATATATTTATATTTTGTATATATATATATATATATATATAAAATATATATAAAATTTATATATTTTTATATCTGTCTATTACATTATTATCTATTATATATATATATTTATATATTATTATATATTTTTAATTTATATAATATAATTATATCATATGTATATATGTAATATCTATATTTTATATATAAATTATATTATATATATTTAAATATATATAATATATATATAATATATATTAAAATATTATTTATGTGTATGCATATGTATGTATGTTGTATGTTTGTATGTTTATGTGTGTATGTATGTATGTTGTATGTATGTTGTATGTGTGTTTCATGTATTTATGTGTGTGTGTGTTTTTGTGTGTGTTGGTAAAAACACCCTCCCTGACCGGGAATCGCTCCAGGTATGTGTGTATGTTTTTTGAGATTGTTTTTTAGAAATACCTCAGTATTACGTTCCCTATCCTCGTTTGAGCTGATTACTGGAAAAAAAAAAACTGAAAACCCCGGAAAGGAAACATAAGAAACTGGAACCGAAAAGAAGGCAGACGACAAGCGAACGGGAGGAAAGGCTAAGCGAAATGGAGTCTTGAGTTCGGGCCAAAATTTTCTTCGGTGGTGTCTTTCCTTGCGCTCGTTCGTCTTCCCCTTTTTTTTTAATTTTCTTCCCTTCCTCTTAACAGTCCACCTCTTAAAAAATTTTCTTGGGGTTTCAATTGTTTTGCTTATTGCTCTCCTATTGTAAACTTGTTTTTTTTGTATCCCATTTTTATATTCTGTCATTTTTATTTTTTATTTCTTTGACGTGTTCCTTTCCTTTTTTCTCTTCCT
>NC_051397.1:25445353-25450840 GCF_015228065.2 Penaeus monodon
TGATATAGTTTTAATTGCCAGCAGTATCATTGAACTACAACAGCTACTAGATAAAGTTAGAGAAGCATGTGAAAAGGCTGGTTTGTTTCTTAATGCCAAGAAAACTAAGATCATGAAGATTCGAAGATAACCAGCAATGAACGATGATGACCATGTTACAATCAACGGAGTGGTTGTGGAAAATGTGAACGAGTTCACTTATCTTGGAGCTGTTAATACATATGATGATTCACCGGAGATAAAAAGAAGAATTACCATTGCCAAAAACGCCACAGTTGCTCTTAGTATCATCTGGAAAGACCGAAGCATTCCCTTACGGACAAAGCTGAGATTATTGAACTCATTAGTTTTCCCAATTGCGTCATATGGTTCTGAGTGTTGGGTATTGAAGATAGACAAGAAAAAGGTCAATAGTTTTGAAATGTGGTGTTACAGACGAGTACTATGTATTAACTGGACAGAAAAGAAAATGAATGATGAAGTGCCAAGAAAAATAGATTGTAAAGACCAGCTGTTGGACATCTTGAACAAAAGGAAACTAAAGTTTATTGGTCATGTGATGAGAAGTAAACTTGCTGACAGGGATGGTGATAGGAAACAGAGGAAGAGGCAACCCGAAGACAAGACTGAGCGACAACATCAAAGATATTTGCGGGCTGTCGATGGGACAAGTGGAGATAAGAGCGCAAGATCGAGTTGAGTGGCGAAGGATGGTGGAGAGGTCCACGGTTGCTCAAACATGAGCATACCGTTATTGATGATAATGATATACATATATATATATATATATATATATATATAGATATATATATATATATATGTGTGTGTGTGTGTGTGTGTGTGTGTGTGTGTGTGTGTGTGTGTGCGTGTGTGTGTGTGTGTGTTGTGTGTGTGTGGTGTGTGTGTGTGTGCATACATCTACACACACACACACACACACACACACACCACACACACACACACACACACATATATATATATATATATATATTTTATATATATATATATATATATATATATATATATATATGTGTGTGTGTGTGTATGTGTATGTTTATGTGTATGTGTATGTGTGTGTGTGTGTGTGTGTGTGTGTGTGTGTGTGTGTGCGTGTGGGCGTGTGCCTATGTGTGTGTGTGTGCGTGTGTATGTTTGTTTTTTTTTTTTTTTTTTTTTTTGTTTGTGTGTGTGTGTGTTGTGTGTGGTGTGTGGGTTTGTGTGTGGTTTTATGTGGTGTGTGTGTACATATATACTACAAACATATGAATATAATAAATATATTATTATATAAAATATTATATATATATTTTATTATAAAATAATATAAAATTTTTAAAATCTTTATATAACCATTTACACACACACACACACCACCACCAACCCCACACACACCAAAACACACACATTATATATATATATATAATATATATATATAATTTTTAATATATTATTATATAATATTATTTAAACACCACACACACACACACACACACCCACCTATATATATATATATATAAAATTTTATATATATATATATATATAATAATATATATATTTTTTTAGTTATATATATATTTTAATATATATATAATTATTTATATTATTATATATAAAATTAATTTTTATAATTTTAAAAAGATATATATTATCTAATTTTAAATTTTAAAAATATATATATAATATATATTATTGTGTGTGGTGTGGTGTGGGTGGGGGTGTTGTGTGTTGTGTGTGTGTTATGATATTATATATATTTATTATATATATATTTTTATATTATTTATATATTTGTGTGTTTGGTGGTGTGTTGTGTGTGTGTGTTTGGGGGTGTGTGTTGGGGCTGTGTGTGTCGTGGTGTGTGTGTGTGTGTGTGTGTGTGTTGTGTGTTGTGGTGTGTGTTGTGTTGGTGTGTGTGTGGTGTGTGTGTGTGTGTGTGTGCTCTCTATACACACCCCACAACCCCCACACCACCCACACAATATATATATATAATTTATATTATTATATTATTTAAAAATAATTTAATAAAAAATAATGTGTGGTGGTGTTGTGTGTGTGTGTATGTGTTTGTGTATGTGTATGTTTGTGTGTGTTTTGTGTTTGTGTGTGTGTGTGTGTTTGTGTGTGTGTGCTGTGCCCCCAGTGTTTGGTGTGCGGTGTTGATGTTTTTTTTTTTTTTTTTTTTTTTTTTTTTTTGGGGTGTGTGTGGTGTGTGTGGTTTTTGTGGTGTGTGTGGTGTGTGTTTTTTGTCATATAACATCAAACATATGTATATAAATTATTAAAATTATATATTATAATATATATATAATTAAAACATTTAATATCACATTTTACACCCCACACAACACCACACAAACACAACACACACACCACAACCGCCAAAACCACACACAATATATATATATATATATATATAAAAATTTTATTAATATATATATTAAAAAATATATAAATAATATATATATATTAATAAAACATAACACACACACACACACACACACACCACCCAAATTAAATTAATATTTTAATATAATTATTATATATTAATATATATTTTATATATATATTTTTGTATTATATTATATTATTATATATATTATATATTAAAATATATTTAATAAAAATAAAATTTTACTATATGTAAAATATGTTACTTTAATATTTTTAATATAATATAATTAATTATATATTTATATTTATATATATAATTTATTTTATGCGTGTTGTGTTGTGTGTATATATATTTTTTTATATTATATTAATATTAATTATATTTAATTATATAATTTTTATATGGTTGTGTGTGGTGGTGGTGTGTGTTGTGTGTTTGTTTAAAAACTATACAATTTATAATTTTTTCTCTTAATCTATTTTATTCTTTTAATGTTTTTTTGTGTGTGTTTTTTTGGTTGTGTGTTGTGGTGTTATAATGTGTTATATAATGTTTATAATTTTTATCCCTTTTTAAAATCTAAAATTTTATATTAATATTATTTTATTTTTTATTATTCAATTTTTTAGTTTAGGGCCACACCCCCCCCCCCACCCCACCCCCCCCACACAATTTATTTATTATTTACTATATATTTTATATTAAATTATTAAAAATATATTAAAATTTTTTAAATTTTCTATTATATATATTAAAAATATCTAATTAAAATCTCTATTTGTTATTTATATATTTCTTTTTATCATATTATATTTATATATAATATTATATATATGATATATCTATATTATTATATATATGTGTGTGTGTATATATATATATGTATATATATATTATATATATATATATATTATATATATATATATATTATTATATATATATATACACACCACCACCACACACACACCCACCACCACACACACACACACACACAAACATATATTATATTATATATAGATATCTATATATATATATATATATATATCTATAATATATATATATATGTTTGTGTGTGTGTGTGTGTGTTGTGTGTGTGTGTGTGTGTGTGTGTGTGTGTGTGTGTGTGTGGTGTGTGTGTGTGTGTGTGTGTGTGTGTGTGTGTGTGTGTGTGTGTGTGTGTGTGTGTGCCTGTGTGTGTGCCTGTGTGTGTGCCTGTGTGTGTGTGTGTGTGTATCAAAGATAATGCTGTATATCTTGATTTGTTGATATAATTCAATAAGTTTGGACACGGACCTCACTCCCGATGGAATGTCCACTTTTCATATGAAGAACAATGTATGTAATGGGAAAAATATGTTGACAGATCTAAAAATACTTTAAACTTTCACAGCTTGCGAGCGGAGAGTGTATATATAACAATATAAGACTGCCCGACTGCTGCCGAGTATGGTCAAAGGCTATGCCAATTCACTTTTTACAAAACAATCCACTGCCTTATGGCGTCTATGAGATGAAAATCTTCGGGAGTAAATACCGAGGAAAATCCGGAGCCGAGTCTCTCAGGCAGTTCGTTATCGCTTGCGATCTCGTTCTGGCACTCCTGCACACCGCTGGTGCCAATCGTATTGTTCTATGCCGTTCCTTTGGAACCATCACTGCGTGAAGAGAGTATGCTCCTCACATTCTTTCTCCCAAGCAATGACTCTACCTTTACAGGCCGGTAAGACAATAATGCCATAGTCGGCATCGACTGATGATGGCCTTCGATGTGTGTGTGTGTGATTGTTTGTGTGTGTTTGTGTGTGTGTGTGTGTGTGTGTGTGTTGTGGTGTGTGTGTGTTGTGTGTGGTGTGTGTACAAGTGGATGAAGTTGACGAGAAGGTGTTGGATGAAATGCAAATGTCAGCTTTCTTTAATTTCACTTTAAAAATGGCTGTCATTCTATGCAGCCTTAATGTGGAAGTGCAAAACATTTCCTTGCAATGTTTATGAAGAGGCGAAGCTTGCATATAGAGTGTGCAGTGTTACAAAGGACGATTTTTCTTTCTACCAGACAAGTTGATAACACGTTATAAAAGGTCCTAACAATTTTTTATCATTGTATACATTGTCATTTTTTGTCATTATAATTGCTATCAATTTTATTATTGACATTATTATTATTATCATTATTATTATTATTATCATTATCATCATCATCATTATTATTATTATTATTATTATTATTATTATTATTATCATTGTTATTGCAATTCTTATCATTCTTATTCTTATTAATTTTATCATTATCATTATCATTACTATTATCATGATTTATCATTGTTATTATTATTATTATTATTGTTATTATCATTATTATTATTATCATTATTATTATTATTATTATTATTATTATTATTATTATTATTTTTATTATTTTTTTTTATTGTTATTATTATCGTTAATATTATTAATATAATAATAATAATAATAATAATAATAATAATAATGAATAATGATATGATAATGATATATGATAATAATAATAATGATAATAATAATGATAGTAATAATAATAATGATATAATCAACATAATGATATCAATAATAATAATGATAATTCGTATTTTTATTATCATTATAATAATAATAATAATCATCATCATCATCATTATTATTATTATTATTATTATTATTATTATCATTATTATTATTATTATTATTATTGTTATTATGATTATAATTGTTGTTGTTATTATCTTTTTCATCATTATCATTATTACCATCATTATTACTATCATTACCATCATTGTTATTGTTATTCTTATCATTCTTATGCTGATTATTCTTATCATTATTATTATCATTTATCATTATTATTATCCGTTATTATTATTATTTATCATTGTTATTATCATTGTAATAATAATGATAATAGTAATGATAATGATAATAATGATAATAATAATAATAATAATAATAATAATAATAATAATAATAATAATAATAATAATAATAATAATAATAATAATAATAATAATAACAATATATAAAGTATAAAAGGAGAAGAAAACTCAGCTTGTGAGGTTTTTATCGTGGAAATCAAAAGGGGA
>NC_051397.1:25460940-25465827 GCF_015228065.2 Penaeus monodon
TTTAAATTTTGTGACTATTAATGAAATTATCCTTTTATTGTTGCTTGGAGTGCGTCACCTTTTTTAGGTATGGGGAAAAAGAATTTTACCCAGTCTTCTGGCCTCTTCTTTTATTTAAAATTTTGTACAAAAATTTTTAGTAGTATTCAAAACTTTTGCCAGCATTCTTTATTATTTTTGCTGTTTTTTCATCTTTCCCGGGGTCTTGTCATTCTTAATTCTTTTTATGGCTTTTAAATTTTGTCTAGAGTGGCGGTGGTTATCTTTGCTGTCTTTGAGTCTATTATGTTTGATCTTTTTTTTTTTTATAGGTTGGGAAAAATATTGTTCCATCTATCTTTGACTTCTTTTCCATCACATAAAACAAATCATCTCAGATTTTTATATTCCATTTTAAAGGTTTAAAAATTTGTGTAATGTTTCGTACTCCTTGGTAAGTTCTTTAGTTGTCTATTGACAGAACATTTTTTAAATTCTCTGGCAATGTTCATTTAAATATTTTTTCCCTTTTCTCGTCCCAAAACTCTGTTTTTTTTTATTTTTTTTTTTTGTAAATTTCTTTTTCAATGGATTATGATTCCCTTTTGATTTTAGGCACTTCTTGTTTTAATTTTATTTGTGTTTTTTAGATATCCGGGGAATTTTTTCTTTTTTTTTTTGGGGATAGTTTCTTAAGGGGGATCAGCAGTTCTTTTCCTTTTCCCCCAATCATTTTGGTGTTTTTCATCTTTACATTTATTTAGTATTTAAATTCGTTGACACGTAATTCTGTAATTGATCAAGTTTTGAGTCAAGCTTTAGAGGTGGTGTTTAAGCTCCATTTTTTGAGTCTTATTTTAAGTCGATATTAGTAGTTGGTTTTCACTGTTTCAGTCGGCACCAGGTCTTGTCTTTGGGTTTTTTTTACAAATTTCCATTTTTTTTCAACACAATGTAGTCTTTGGGTTCTTTCTTTTGTCTGGTGAAAAAACCCCGTGTACAATGTCTTGGGGGGTTTTAACAATGTGTTGGGTATAACTAGATTATTTGCACTACAAAATCAAAAAATCTTAACCTCTTTCATTTTATCTCCAAAGGCCCAATTTTTCCCCATCCATTTTTAGATAATTTTTGCCCACTTTGCGTTTAGGGCTCCATGATTACTTTTCTCCTTTTTAGGGATTTTGTCTAAAGTTTCTTGGAGTGCTATAAAAAATTTTCCCTTTTTTCTCACTTGCAATGTTGGGTTGGGGCCCCAGCTTGTATAATACTATTTTGAGGTTTTTTCTTGTATTCTGACTTTTGAAATGCGATCTTTATTGGGGTGTACCCAATTAGTGCTTTGAGTTTTTTTTTTTGTGAGAATCATAACAACTCCGTGCTATAATTTTCCCTCTTTTTCCCGGAAAAAAACTGTTTGTTTCTTTAAAATTTTTAAATTTCCCTTACTTTTTGCAATTGGTCCATGATTCTAGTATTTGAATGTTGATCTTTTATTTCGTTACAGACGTAGCAAATTTTCCCTCTCTTTCATTTTCCTTTCGTTCCCCGTTCGATTTTTAATGTGTTTCTGAATTGGAAATGTTCTCTTTATCTTCTTTTCTTCCAGATGCATATTTTAAAAATTGTCACCTGGTTGCCCACGAAAACACGCTCCTTGATAAACCCCCGCGACGGGCGTGGGTATTTTTTGGTGAAACCAGTAAACTAAACCGAAGGTGTTTTTTAAGATATCCACGCCCCGCTGCCGACGCTTCACCGCAACCCGGGATAGGGGGCTAATAGGGGGTTTCCTTGTTCAAGGGGAAACCCCCGGGTACATTTTTTTGTCTTACCCAGGAAAATATATGTATATAATATATATATATATATATATATATTATTATATATTTAATATATATGTGGTGTGTGTGTGTGTGTGTTGTGGTGTGTGTGTGTGTGTGTTGTGTTTGTGTGTAGTTTTATGATTTTGTGGGTGTGTTGGCGTGTGCAATGTGTGCGTGTTGATAACAAACACC
Organism: Penaeus monodon; assembly: GCF_015228065.2. Classification (NCBI taxonomy): domain Eukaryota; kingdom Metazoa; phylum Arthropoda; class Malacostraca; order Decapoda; family Penaeidae; genus Penaeus; species Penaeus monodon. Next base: position 25,462,938 of record NC_051397.1, read on the forward strand.
ACACATCGCACACACAACACACAACACATTTAAATATATTTTTATATTATATATAATATATAATAAAATAATATATATTATATATTGTGTGTGTGTGTGGTGTAAATATATATATATATATATATTTATATTATTTAAAATTATATATTATATATACACATACATACCCATCATATATATAATATATATATTATTATATATTTTATATATATATATTATGTTTGTGTGTGTGTGTGTGTGTTGTGGTGTGTGTTGGGGTGTTGTGGTGTCGTGTGTGTTGTGTGTGTGTGTGTGTGTGTGTGTGTGGGGGTTGTGTGTGTGTGTGTGGGGTGGTGTGTGTGTTTGGTGTGAGGTGGGTGTTGTTATATTTATATATATAATATATATATATATTTATATATATATTATATATATATATAATATGGTGTGTGTGTGTGTGGGGTGTGTGTGTGTGTTTTTTGGTGATGATACATTACATATTATATATATATATATATTATATATTATTTTATAAATATAATTATATATATATATATATATATATATTATATTTAATATTATAATATTATTCATATACATATGATATATATTGTGTGTGTTTGTGTGTGTTGTATGATTATGTGTATATATTAATTATTAAAATTATATATATATATATATATATATATTATATATATAATTTTTATATATATATATTTCTATAACAATATATTATATATATAAAATAATATATATAAATATAAAATATTTTTATTTTATATATTAATTAAAATCTATTTATTTTTAATATACTAAAATATATATATAATATATATATATATAATATATTTATATATATATATATATATATTATATATATATATGTATGTAGTATGTATGTTTGATGTAGATTTTTTGATGTATGTATGTGTGTATGTATGTAGTATTATGTAGTATGTTTGTGTTTTCATTATTTATGTGTGTTTTGGGTTGTTTTGTGTTTTGGGGTAAAAACAACCCCCCTGCCCGGGAATCGCTCCGGGTATGTGTGTATTTTTTGTGAGTTTGTTTATTAAAAATACCACAGTTTTACGTTCATTCCTCGTTTGAGCTGTTACGGGAAAAAAAAAAAATGCCCCGGAAAGGGAAAATAAAAAACGGGAAACCCGAAGAGAAAGGCAGACGAACAAAGCGAACGGGGAGGAAAAGGGTAAGGAAAAGGAGCTTGAGTTCGGGGCCAAAAAAATTTTTTTCGGGGTGTCTTTCCTTGCGCTCGCGTTTCCCTTTTTTTTATATCTCTTTCCCTTCCCCTTAACGTCCCCTCTTTAAAAATTTTCTTGGGGTTTCAATTGTTTTTGCTTATTGCTCTCCATTTTAAGCTTGTGTTTTTTATCCCATTTTTTTTTTCTGGTATATTTATTTTTATTTTTCTGAGTGTTCCCTTTCCCTTTTTTTTCTCCTTAAAATTCCATTTGCTCTTTTTTTTCTCGTCTCTTGATAAATTTCCCCTTTTATTTCTCCTCTTTCGCCCTTTTGCTGATTCTTATATTTACCTCTCTTTTTTTCCATACTGTTCTTGTTTTGATTTTTTTTTTTTAAACTATCTATCTACTATCTACAATCTATCTTATATTAATACATATATACATAATGCATACCACACACACACACAACACCCCACACACCCCACACACCCAACACAAAAACACACCCACACACACACCACACACCACCCACACACACACCACACACATATTATTTATAAATTTTATATATATTAAATAATATATATAAAATATATATAATATTAATATAAAAAATATATATTCTTTTTGTTGTTCTTTTCCCTATGTAGCTCACTTTATCTTCATGAAATTTTATCCTCTTTCTCTTACACCCCTTTTCTTCCTGGTACGGCCTGTTTTGATTGTTTTAATTTTCAAGAGAATACAATCCATTTGCCGTCTCTCTTTGCGATGTTCCCACGGAAATATTTGGAAAAAAATGGAGTCTCTACGCTAGGAGGAAGCTTGCCCATGTTGTGAGTGTAAACCCAATCTACTCATTTTTTCCTTTCGTTCAAAATTTGAGGGAAATATAAGTTGCGAAAAACGATTATTATACACAGCACACGCAAAATTTTTAACATTGTTTTACCCCAAACCCTTTTCTTTTCACCAAAAACGAAGACTTTTAGTTCTATTTTCGAGCTTTCAAATATGCTTTTCCGTCAATTATCCATCCCCTTACGTAAAGGTGGTGGGGAAAAAGACATATATATCAATAAAAAAAAAACATTAAGCAAAAAAACATACAAAAAAGCAAAAAAAGAAGGGAGCTAACATAAAAACAACGTTATTTCCTGCTCCCCCAAATTAGTTTTTGTAAAGCCGGGCGCGAGGGTAAAAAGGGGATGTAGTTTGCTCTCCCATATTTTCTTGTAAACTTAGCCGCGTTCCCGGGTTTTTCTCCCTAAAAGGGCCGAAGATAATCCCTCCTCCTCTATTCCGTATTCGTGGGGCTGGGCCTGGGCTTCGACAGTGTCACTGAGACAGTGGCAAAAGAAAAACTGCAACATGAATTTTCGAACTATCTCAAAAGGAAAAGATAGAGAAAATTTTAGAAATATAATTTTTTTAAAATGTAGGCAAAAGTAAAGAAAGACGGAGTACACACACACGCCCACACAAACAAACACACAACACCCAAAACACACACACACACATATATGAAATAAATAAAAAATAAAAATATGATATATATATATATATATATATTTATTATATATATATATATATAATATATATAATATATTTATGATATAATTTCAAATTATATGATTGTACATATACAAATACGTAATATATTTAAAATATTTTATTATATATATAATAAAAATTATAAAATAATT
>NC_051397.1:25480927-25483689 GCF_015228065.2 Penaeus monodon
CCTCGGGCGGTCGGCCTTGAAACGTGACCCCGCGTCACCAACTTTCCACACAGACACACCAGCTCGTGTGTTCCTTTACTGTTGACTCTTATCATAAATAGTTTACGACGTTATACCAGTATCAACTACCCCTACAGCTTGTATCAGATTACTTCATAGACTCTTACAGACTGGGTTCAGGGTGGTCGCTGCGTCCTTTCAACTCTCAGCAAAAACCTCTGAAGAAAAGAAAAAAAGTTTGACCGCTTTCCAAGACATGTCTAAAAACCACGTAATTACACATTTGGGCACCCTCTTCTATGATTCCTTTCCCTTCCTTCGTTTCCCTTATTTTTAAGGCGTTGGTTTTGTTTGGGTAAAAATGCTAATGACATCAATGCATGTTATCACACTATTCTCCTGCCTCGATCGCGTAATGTATCACAAAAACATAAATTATCGTTCGTTATTAAGTATTCTTTTAAGTTTCTTCGTTTAAGATTGTGTTTGTTTCAACTGCCACGAATTTACCGAATATCATTTCATTTTTATCTCTTCCTCCCTGCCCACCCTAACCTCACCTTCTCACTTCCGGTCAATTGGGTACGGGGAAAGGGTCACAAGAGAGGACCGATCGTTTTTCCGTAATTTTGGTTGTTGTTGTTTTGGTAACACCTTAGGGGATTAACCGTAGCATCACCGTTACAATGCTCATTGTGACAACTTCTATTCGGTGCTAGACGGAACTTGTAACGTTAATTTTATATAAATTTATCATTTTGAGTACAGTGATATAATCTGCCTCCTATCATAGTGCACAGGTTGACCCGATATAACCCTGGGGTTGTGTAATACCTAATAGATTCTCTGCTCCGCGACGTTGGAAATTAGGTAACATGTAAAACCGAAGTTATTTGTTCGATCTGCAACTTTGAGTCGTTGTGACCCGCAGTTACTTCCGTTAATTATGTAGGACTGGGGTTTAAGCTAGAATCATTATTCCTTATTAATCACACCCTTTTCTCATTCTTTTGAAGTCGCTTGAAATGTTTTGAGTAATTCCCAAGCGATTGTATGATTTGTGTAGCAAATGCTACACGAATCACACAGGGATTTTCACAGCGCCCATCACAGATACGCAGGTTATTTATAGATTTTCCTGGCTCGGTTCAATGTACGGCATTTTGGTTATAGGATCCCCCCGTCGATGAAGTCAAACATGCATAGCTAGACATGGCTACCTCGACAGTTCAGATTTTCTGACCCCGAGAAGATTTGTTTGCTAAAAAGCTTTGCGAATATTTTTTCATGTCACCATTCACTAATCTCATTCTGTGCATATCATTAAATTGAATTCCAGTGTAGCTGAAATAATTTAGCTAATTTTAGCTAGTTTGTGATTCATTCTCTGGTGAGGCACTCTCACTTTCCCTCTCTTCACCTCGCTGTCGCGCAAACCCACAACACACTACTCACTGACCCTCACTCATCCACCAGAATAAAAGACACTGAAAGCTCTTCATTACTAGGGGTGTTTGTTGCGCTTAGTCCCCGGCGTAAAGATTTATGATGTATCTGTTTAGCCCACGATTTTGTCAGTCGTGACGAGTGACATGTACATGATGTACAGATTACATTTATTTCCTCTCTGTGTGACGACAACTGGTTCAGGTAAATCCTTGTGGATTGCCGTTGTCGTTTCCCTAATCTACTCTCATATCTATCAGAGATGGTTGGTAGTTCAAGCCAGGTCCATACGGATTGCTATTGACGTCTCCCTCTCCTATTTTATTCTTTATCTTTGTGAATAAAACACAAAACGAAAAAAAAAAAAAAAATTAAAAACGAACATTAAAAAACGCAAATTTATATAGATAACCGGCTAGTGGTACTTAACATTCCCTCTTCTCTGTTGCCTTTCCTTTTCTCTTTCTATCTGGCCCTTAAACTAGAATAATGTTACTAGAAAAAAATATCACACAGACAGTGACTTCAAGGCATGCATTAAGGAACCAAGAGATTCTGGCATTATCTTCGTTATCGTGGTTAGTAATATAATCATTATTATGATTTTCATTTTACTTTTATGGCTGCTGTCATCGAAATTAATTTCTAAAATGACTTACTTCCTCATCAGTTCATCATCTCTATCACTAACATTACCACCACAGTCATCATCACACCAATAAACACCATGATTATCGTCATTAATGTCATCATACCTATTCTCATCACTAGTGGTTGGCGTAATCAATTACATCGATTACAGAGTGAAATTTCACTATAATTTGCAGTGAACGATTACCAAACGATCACTCCCAGTGTCACACACACACACACACACAAAACACACACCACACACACACACACACACACACACAACACACACAACACACACACACACACAAAACATACACACCACACACACTACACACACACAAGCAAGAAGAAAGATAGAAGAGAAAAAAAAGAAGGAAAAAAAAATGACCTGCGATTTAAATTAAATCTTCGGCTTCTCAATATATATCAGCTGTTTTCTCGACGGAGGAGGGGCTCGTCTTACATGACCTAAGTGAAGGCACAAACATAGTTTGATTATATTTACTTGGTTCTTTGAAGGTTCGTTTATTCATTTGATTTCCTCTCGTGCTTGTTTGTTTCCTTACATTGCCCTTTATTACATCTTCGTGTCTGGCATTCGATGATGTATGCGGTAAAATATCTAGTACAAATGTAAAAACGAATAAATATGCAGTATAAATTTACCATTCAACAGTTTTTGC
>NC_051397.1:25483789-25486289 GCF_015228065.2 Penaeus monodon
ATATATATATATATATATATATATATTATATATATAATATATATACTATATATATATAATATATATATGATATATATAATAAGTATATAATATATTATAAATTTTTATCGTTATAATATATCTATATATATTATAATATTATTATATATATAATATATTATATATATATTATATATGTTATACATATACAATATATATATAACTTTAAAAAATATCAACTACACAAGCTTATGTGATTATACATTTTTTTGAAAGTTGTTGCTCAAACAATGATTCAGGATATTTTCATATTTTGAAACAGCTAATCTTCTGCATAAAATATATGATGTGTCTTTATAGTAATGCAGTATGTAAATTAAGCAACATGTGTCATTACGCTATGCAGAGTATTACGATTTCAGTTGAAAGTGAGCATTGCATTACATTTTACAAATATATTTCCTTACTTTCATCATACGCATTTCATTCCCCGATGGTTTAACACTAAGTCATCGTAATTTTGGGAGGAAATACCAACCAGGTGGATACCGTCTTATCAGCAACAACCCCGGCATTCACAATAGAGCAAGCGCCGTCGAGCTTTGATACGCTGACTTGGGCGTTTGATAAACGGCCGTGAAGCCTACAAACTGAGGGGAGAACAGGGCTTAAGGGTTACAGAGGCTCACTCGATCCGTCACAGCGAAGGCAGCTCCGATAAGGTATAGCATGCGCAACGTTTAAGGGCAATATATACTTTCTCCGCGCATCCCTTGACGCGCCTTCCCCGTGTACCTAGGCTGCCCGTGCTCCTTCGTTACGTCTTTGAAGCCAAACAATGGCATTCATGGTTTAATTAGGGAGGTCGTCCGGGCTTGAGCTCAGGCACTTAATGTAGCCTTTTCCCTCTTGCAACTCATTTTTTACCCTTTTCTATTCTCTTTTTAGTCTTCTTTTTGCTGGTGTTCCTTTCCGCAGTTCCCCCCACACCCCACCCAAGTTGTACCTTCTAGACAAAACTCGTAATTTGAAGCAATTGTACATTGTTGTTTAAAGTTAAGCATAGCAAATTGCAAAACATTTTTTTAACCATCAAAACATCAACCTTATTATTATTCGGTTCAACTGTTGCTTCTTATCCCTTCTGGGTTCTCACAGATAGATATTATTTTTGTTGTTGATCTATAACATACTGCGGCTTCTTAATGTATACTGATTTTGTTTTGCAGCTGAACACAGGCCATGTTTACGCCTTCCTGAATTTCCGTCCATCCATTCTCCCCCTGTCCCTGAACTTCTCCTTCTCCAATACTGCCTTATCTTCTTCCAAATTTTCAGTCTTCTTTCTTTGCCACTTCTTGTTTTTCATTATCCCTCCTCATATTTTCTTTCTCCTCATCTTATCTCTTTTCCTTTTCCTCCTCCGCTTCTTTCCCTATTCCCTTACCCGTCTACTTCCCTTTTCCTCCCTTTTTCCTTCCAAAAACCCCCCTTCCCCCTTCCCCCTTCCCCCCTTCCCCGGGGCGGACCCCCCCCGGGTTTTTTTTCCCTAATTTCGTTCCCTTTTTTTTCCCCTTTTCCCCACGCACCCCCAAAATTCCTGGGCCCCCCGGAAATTTCCCCCCGTCCTCTCCCCCTCCCGGGTTTCCTGTTTCTCTTAAAATTAAAATTAAACCCTCGGGGGGGTTTTGGATTTCCCCAGGGTTTTTCCCAAGGGGGGCTTAAGGGAACCCTTCTTCACTTTCCTTAAATTTTGCTTTTTTTTCCGGAAAAGGCCAAAAGTTTTGTTTTTCCCCCCTTTTTGTTTTAAAAAGGAAAAAAAAACAAAAGGGCGAAGGTTTAAAAATATGACCAGAAACCGGGAGGAAATTTAACAACCCCGCTTCGGCCCAAAAATTACGGGAAAAGTTTTTTTTTTAAAGGGAAGGTTTTTTTTTTTGTGTTTGAAAAAAAAAAAAGGGCCCGGGAAGAGGGGGGGGGGGAAAAAGGGAAAATTTTAAATTGACGGAAAGAAAAGGGGAAACGTTAAAACAAAAAAAAACGAAAAAATTCCAAATTACAAAAAGAAATAGGGGAGAAGGGAAAAGAAAGGGAATAAAATTTTCCCTGGGGCATTTTTCAATTTAAAAAAAAACAAACTTTTTAAATAAAAAAGAAAAAAACCAAAAGCCCTCCAAAAAATTCCTAAAAGGCCCCTTTTTCAAATTTTTTGGGGAATCCAAAAACTTTTTTAAATTTAAAAAAAAAACTTTTTTTCCTTTTTTAAATTCTCCCTAAAAAGGAACTCCAAAAATTCCCCCTTAATCTCCCCCCGGGCACTTTTTGCCCGCATAAAACCCAGGGGTTTTTTTTTCTTAATCCAAATTCATTTTTGGGCCCCCCCCAACCCACCAACCCACCCCCCCAAAACCAACCAACAAAAAAAAAAAATCACACACCCCTTTTACATATAACAAAACAAAACCCACACACCACCCACACACACAAAAAACACACACACACACACACACCCACACACACA
>NC_051397.1:25488789-25501289 GCF_015228065.2 Penaeus monodon
AACCCACACACACACCACAAAACACACACACACACCAAAAAAAAAAACTAAAAAGAAAAAGAACAAAAAAAAAACAAAAAAACAACCTCCCAAAACCCACCCCACACCCACACCCCCCCCAAAACACACACCCACCACCCCACACACACACACACACCCCAAATATATATATATAAAACGAAAAAATATAATATAAATATTTTTTAATATAAAATATTTTAAAATACACACACCCCCCCCACCCCACACCCCACCCCAACACCCCCAACACACAAAAAAAAAATATAAAATTTATATATATAATTTATATATTTTTAAATATTTTATATATAAAAAACCAAAAAAAACCCCAAACCCTTTGGGGGTTTTTTGGTTTGTGTGGGGGGTGTTTTTTGTGGTTGTGTTTGTGTTGTGTGTTGTGTGTGTTGTGTGGTGTGTGTGTGTGTGTTTTGTGTGTGGGGGGTTTTGTGTTGTGTGTGTGTGGTGTTTGTGGGTGTGTAAAAGCCGGCCCGGACAAAAGAGGAAGTGTTATTTAAAAAACAGGGAAAACGTTTAAAAGGTTAAAAACCCCTATTTTCCACTCCATTCCTCCCCAGTTTTAAAAAATGCATGAAAAGTAGATAATGGGCGTGAATTTTTAAAATTTATTATATAAAATATATTTTATTTTAATTATATATATTTTTAAATTTATATATGTGATTATATTTTTAAAATAAAAAAATTTTAAAAATAATAAAATAATAATAATAATAAAAATAAAAATATAATAACTATAATTTTAATGATAATAACAATAATAATAATAATAATAATAATAAAAATGATAATGGTTTAAAATAAATAAATAATGAAAATAATAATAAACCTTTCAACAATAATAATAATGATAATAAAAAAAAATGAAAGTGAAATAAAAGAACACCAAAAAAGAAAAAAAATACAATTTACATTCCCAATCGTCCATCCCCAAAAGAGGGAAAAGTTTTGCTAGAAAAACAACCATTTATCAAGCTCAGGGGTTGAGCGGGTTTTTGAAACCCGGGATATATACATAGCCCAACAGAAAGCTTCCGTGCGTTGTTGGGGTGCTGGACTAACCGACCCAGCCCCCGCCATTTCCCCAAGGTGGGCGGGTTTTGGCCCTTGTTTCTCGGCCCAAGTCTTTTGCTCCCTTCTCTGCAAAAAAAATACTGTTATATCACCATTATTTTTTCCCCTTTTATCATTATCATTATAAAAAATGATTTTTATTATCTTTATCTTTACCCTTATCATTATTATTATTACTATTACCCAATTATTTTTATCATTATTATTGCTATTATTTTTGGGCATTTTGCAGTAGTAGTTTGTCCATCCATGGTAAATAGGGGAGCTTTTTTGCAGATATTTTTACGTTTGTACATTTCAAAACCCAAAGGTATACGGGGTTAAAGTGATAATTTATATCGTTTTAAAAAAAAATTTTTTAAAGAAAAATTAAATTTGTTGAAGGTAAAAAAGTGATGTTACTTTTAATTAATAAAGGGCATGCAGTGTTAGAAAGGTTTCAAATCTTTTTAATAATGAAATTAACTCGTTAAAAAAAGCCAACTGATTTTTATTTTTATAATGTTTATTACAACGATTGTACTTTTTTTAAAGATATCAAAAGGGCTTCGTTTTCGGATTTCAGACAAAAACAAATAGGCGTTCGAAACATTTCTACTGCTTACAGCTGGGTAAAGACATTTTTTTCCCTTGTTTTTTTTTGGGGTTTCCCGGGTTGGGGGCCCACAAAACATTTTTATTATTACTATCTGTTTTTTCTTTGATTAAATTATTATCCCCCCCGTCATCACCCAAAATTTCATTAAAAATTACATTGTTATTATGATTCCCATTACCATTATCATTGTTTTATGATTATAAATTAACCATCATTATTTGGGTTATATCATTAAATAATAAAAATAATAAAAAATAATAATAATAAAAATAATAATAATAAAAAAATTAGAAAAAATAATAATAATAATATAATAATAATAAAAATAAAAAAAAAAATAAAAATAAAAATAATAATAATAATAATAATAAAAAAATAATAAAATAATAATAAAAATAAATAAATAATAATAATAATAATAAAATAAAAATAATAAAAAATAAATAATAATAATAAAAAAAAAATAATAATAATAATAATAAAAATAATAATAATAATAAAAAAATAGAAAAAATTTAATGATGTGATGGTATATTAGATAGGATAAATGATGGAATGGTAACGGTAATGATAATGATTGAGAGGAAAATTTAGGGGTGTTTTAAATGATAATTTTGAAAAATTAAATAGTAATGATGAAAATTAGATTAGTACAAGTTAGTTAAAATAAAGTAATAAAATAAATTCTTGGTTTTAAAATTATCTTTAACAAAATTTAAATCTTTACACAGTTTCTGGCTTTCCTACTCCCAAGTACTTTTTTAGTAATAAATTTATTTATGGGGTTTTTTTAAATTCTTAAAATGAAATAATGAGACATTAAAAAAATCAAAATTATTACGTTTTTTTAACAATTTTTGACAAAAAACAATGTTATAAAAAAGGGTTTTATCACTGATATATTTATGGGCCCTTACCGTTTTTGACCCCTTCAAAAATTTAAAAAACGAGGGAAATTTTGTAAAAAGGGTTAGGGGCCTATAAATAAAAAATACGGGTTTTATTACTCTTTTTACAAATAAAAATAGCACTGTGATAATCCTTCGTTACTCTTAATAAAAAAAACGGTAATGAGGTTTTTCCCTCTCCCCTAAGTTTTTTCATGTCGTGAGAAAATGGGGGTTTTTTCCAGTTAAACCCCTCTTTATTAAGTGAATTCAAATGGGGGTTTCATTTCTATTTTTCCATTAAAAAAGGGTTAGGGTTAGCTTTTGGTATAATGTTTCTAACAATATTTCTTTCTTTTTTTTTTTTTTTTGGATCGAAATTCTCTTCATTGATTTTTATTCCGGCAGATAATTTTTCCCGCACAAATACAAATTTTTTTCCTAAAATTAATTTTTTTTTGGGGCCCAAAAGCCTCGTTTTCCCCTAAAGAGACGCAGGTAATATCCTTGCAAAAAAAATGAAAGAGCCCATATCCTGGTTCACTTTTGCATCCTAGAGAAAGTTGATCGAATGTTACCGGTCGGGCGAATTTGCCGATCAGGCACGGAGTAGATAAAAAAAAAAAAAAAAGGAGGGGGAAAGAAAGGGTTTTTGGGAATAGCAGGTAGAAAGGGCCCCCCATTAAAAGTCTCATCCCATTTGGGGGAAATTTGGGTTTAGGTTTTGGGTTTGGGACCTTTTAGTTTTTGGGACCGGGGTTTATACACGGTCCCTTTTTTTAATGTGTAATGTTAATTAAATTTTTTTTAAAAAAAGGGTTTTATTGCCCTTCACTTTAAATGTTTTAAAAGCTTATACAAAAAATTAAATTTCCCATTTTCCTTTATCTGTTTTAAAATTTTACGCTTTTTACACACACCAGAAAAAAAGTTACATGGGATAGGGGCTCCGTTGTAAAGGCCCTTAGGCCCTTATTTTTGTGATGTCAAAGCAAAGCTCGAAAAAACCCAACCCGGAACCCCATATGTATCTTTTTTCAGGTATAGATTCCCTTGCCATTTGATCTATCATAGAAGCGAAAATGTATAAAAAAACATTTCTAAAGATGTGACAATTTTTCTTTGAAGATATTTTGGGATCTGAATGTTTTCCCTTTAAAAATTTTTTGCTATTTTTACCACTGTCACGGGGCCTATATTAAATATGTTGGGCTTCGACGGCTGTTTCCACTATGGAATTTCCCAAACCAAACGTTTTTTGTTTAAAATTAAATTTTTTATAGGCTTTGGGAAACCACCCTCGTTATTGTTTCAGTTTCCTTATAGTTTTTTTTGGGACAGTTTTTCCTTACATTTTGTAAATGATAAGATACTCTCATATTTTTCCCTTTCATTTTATTTGCACCCCATTTTCCCGAAAAGATCAGCTAGTTTTTTCTTTTTTTTATGAACCCCTTCATTGTTTTAAATTTCCCGGCCAATTTTTTCCTTTGCAAAGTCCTTAACACCAAAGCCAAAAAACATTTTAATTCAATAGTTTCGGGCCAGTTTCAGTCCCCGTGCCCGGGACCGGGAAGATTAAAAAAAATGGAATTACCTTGGTTTATAATTGTAACGTCGACCCCCCGAGATAGGCAATTCCCAAAATTCTCAAACTTACCTTTTAATCTCTAAAAATGTTCGGGGGGGGGGGTTTGTAACCGATTAATCAATACATCAAAATATTTCCTTTTTCAGTTCTACGACCGCAAGGGTTTTTTTTCCCCCAAATACTTCCAAATAAATAAAATGTTTATAAAATGGGGTTTTAAAATATTTTTTATATTTATATATAAAAATTTTAAAATAATATATTATATATTATATATAAATTTATATTTATATATTATAATTCTTTATTTTTCCGTTACGATAATTATTTTAAAGTGGTTTTGAGGTATTGTGCTGAAATGTTTTTGATGTAGGGATGGGAAATTAAAAAGGGCTAAGGGGTTTTTTATAAATAGTTTCAAAGAATTTGTGACTGGCTGCTTCCTCTCTCTCTCTCTGTCCTCTCGGTTTTTCCCTCTCTTCTCCCCCCCCTCTTCCTCATCCCCCTTCCCCCCCTCTCCTATCTCTCCCCTCGTCCCCTCTCCCCTCCCCCCTCCCGCTTTTTTATAAAATAAAATATATAATATATATATATATATATTAAAATAATATATTTTTAAAATTTTATAATTAATAATAATATTTATATATATATTTTTATATAAAAATTTTATTATTTTTATATTTATATTATATATATATTTATATATCCCATATATATTATATATATTATTAAAATTTTATATATTTTATATTATATAATATATAAGTTTTTAAAAATATATAATATATATATATTTTTAAATAAATGGGTATAAAAATATATATATAATAAAAAATTTTATTTTAAAATAATTTTAAAAAAAAAAAAAGAAGGAGAAAAAAAAAAAAAAACAAAAAAAAAACAAGAAACAAAAAAAAAAGGGGAAAAGAGAAAAAAAAAAAAAAAAACAAAAAAATAGGAGAGAGAGAGAAAAAAGAGAGAGAGAATAAAAGAGAAAGAGACGAGAGAGAGAGAAGGGGGAAAGAGAGAGGACAAAGGAAAGGGAGACAAAAGAGGGACAAAAAAGGGTAAGAAAAAGCAAAAAAATGAGGAAGAATGAGAAAAGACAGAAAAGAAAAAAAAAAAGGGAAGATTTGGGGGAACAAAAAATTAAAAAGGAAAAAAACAGAGAGAGAGAAGGGGAAGGAATTAAGGGAAAAAAAAAACAAAAAAAAAAAAAAAAAAAAAACAAAAAAAAAAGTTTGGGAATTAATTAAATATATAATATATATAATTTAAATATATAAAAATTAATATTTAATATTTAGTTTTTTAAAAATAATTAATATTAATCAAAATGTTGGATGACAAACAGTGGAAAGGGTTTTAATTTTTTTATTAAAAAAAAAAAAAAAAAAAAAAAAAAAAAAAAAAAAAAAAAAAAAAATAAAAAACAGTATAAATTAAAATTTTTAATCCCTTTATATATAATTTTTTATTAATAAATTACTCATATTTATTTTTATTTAGTTTTTAAAAGTGTGTTTTGTAATAAAACCCCCCAAAAAAGTTTTTTTTTTTATTAAATAAAATTTTTAAATAATTTAATTAAAATGAAATTTTATATAAACTTTATAAAAAAACTATTTATAATAATAAAAAAATATTTATCAATTATTCCCCGGGTTTTCTATATAATTTATTTCGTAAAATTTTAGAGATTATTTTAATCTTTTCTTTTCTTAAATGACCAAAAATTTAAAACCAAAAAAAACACAACCCCCCCACACACACCGGGGAAAAAAAAACAAAGAAACAAATAAAAAAAACCCCAAAAAAAAACAAAAAATATACTTTTATATTTTAAAAATTTTTGGGAAAATTTAATTTAAAATATTTTTTTTTATTTATATAAAAATTATTTTTTTAAAATTAAAATTTAAATTTAAATCCAGGGGTTATAAAAATCAACCCCCACACACAAAAAAACCCCAACCCCCCACCAAAAACACCAACACAAACAACACCCCAAAACCCCTAGTAAAATTAGAGAGGGGCCAAAGGTGCAGTGGTTTAAAGGCTGTTTTTTTAAATTTAATTTAAAAATTAAAAAATTATTTTTAGGGTAATTAATTAAAAGGGGTGTTGGGGTGTGTGGGGGTGGGGGGTGGGTGTTGGGGTTTGGGGGTGGACATAACCCAAATAAATTTTATAAATTAAAGGAAATTAGTAATAAATGGGTTTTAAAAAAAAAAATATATATATTATAAAATATTATATTTTTATATAAAATAAAAATAAATTTTTAAAACATAATAATAATTTTAAAATAATAAAATTAAGTCTTTTTTTTTTTGGGTTGTTGGGTGTTTTTGGGAAGTGGTTTTTTGGGGGGTGTTTCCCCCAAAAATAAAAAATTTTAAAATTTTTAAAAAAAAGCCAAAAAAAAAAAAAAAAAAAAAAAAAATTAAAAAAAAATTTAAATTTAAAAAACTTTTCAATTCAAAAAGCCCCGGGGGCAAAAAAAAAAACAAAAACGGTTAGCCCCTTTCCACCCCCCTCAAGAATAAAGGGAAAAAACGAATTCAGCTGACTGAGATGACCAAAAAGGCCATCAAAGTATTCCAAGTTGTTTCCCTAGGGCGGGAACCGTATCGGGAAAAGTCTTTGGATTAGTACGTGGGCGGGGTTTGGGAAATTTCGATAGTTAAAAGGTGGGTAAACGGTTTTTCCCCAGGGGGGTTTCCCTGGCGGAGGAGTACAGCAGGAAACGGGGAAAATCAAGGAAAAATAGGCGAATAAAAAGAACCCAAAAATTGGGGGGGTTTCGTAAATATATGTATACTTCATGCACAGACACAAGTTTGATGGGCCCGAAATAAAAAAGTTATGCCCACAAAAAAAATCTGAAGGAAATTTTCTGGGACCACGGGTTTTTCCTTTATCATCACAGTCGTAGTGTACACCCCGAAAGGCAGCATGTGTTTTTCCGAGATTCTTATTTCCTTTCCCCAAAGCGCCCAAGGAAACCAAAGGAAAAATTTATTGTCTCCTCGACCCCCTTAATTCCTTCAGCCTTGCGTGGCCTGTGTGGGGGCATCCCTTAAGCCCCCAAACCCCTCCTTGTCGTGGTGGAAGAGCCCCTTTTTCCCCCTTTTCCGTGAAAAAAACGCGGACCCCCGTCCGGAAGGGTTTTTATGGGTCCCCCGGGCAAACTTACCTGCAAAGGGGAAAAGGGCCGCGTTTAAATTATCCGACGTTTTTAATACGTGACGGTTCAAAAAAGCTCCGGGATGGCTTTGGTTTAAAAAATAAAAAGGGAAAAAAAGTCCACAGAAAAACCCCCCAAAATCCGACCCCCAAACAAATATGGAAACAATTCTCCTTCCGGCTGATTACTATGGTTTTTGTTTATTTTTTGTATTTTTTTGGGCTGAAAAAAAGCCCAGACAGATCTGAAAACGTTTTTATAGGCTAAAACATGGGAATTACTTGTAATATTTGCATGATCTATTGAGTTTTGCCCGCAGATTAAAAAATTTACCTAAAATGTTGTAAAATTCCCGGGCGTAAAGGGTTTTTTTCATGCTTCGCACCAAAGAGTTTGTAAAGGGGGGTTTATTATCATAAAGGAAAATTTACGAGGGCCTTTTGTTCTCAAAAAGTCTAAGCTGTTTCTTTAGATTTACTACCCTAAGCAGTAAATCAACTTTTGGTTTGGGTATGTCCTTTTCAAATTAATTTATCAGGGCTTTTTGGATCTTCTATATCGAGTTTAGGTGAGTTTGTCATGAAATAGTTTACTTTTTCAAAAACAAAACAGGGGTCAAAAAACACATTAAACACTGCATAACAATGAGTAATCTAAAAAAAAAAAAATTTAAAAGACAAAATTTCATTTCAAATTTGTTTTTTTGGGGTATACACTTTTCACCCGCAACTAAACTTTGCCCTAACATGTTTCTTGAAAAACCAAAAACCCATGAAACAGAATAAACACGAATCAGGATGAGAGTTACGGACCGCCATGTCTAATCATACATGTTAAACAAAAACGAAAAACGACAATTTTCCCTTTTGTTTGGGGGGTTTCCCCTTTTTGCTGTTGGGGCAAAGAAAAAAAAAAGTATTTTTTTTTTCTCATAAAATTTTTTATAAAAAGTTTTCTGGTGCTGTTTATGTTCTTTATAATAGTTTTTTCTAATCTTGGGGTATTTCCCGGGATTATCATATTAAAATGTTTTTTATCCCAAAAATAAAAGATAAGATGGTGATTTTCGGGGTAATGTAAAAATAAAGTTTATGATAAAAATATGAGGATGATGAAAAAAATGATGAAGATGTGAAAGAAAGAGAGATGAAAATAATGAAATGATAAAGAAATGATAATGATAAAGATAAAGAAATGATAATATAATTTATAAGATAAAGTAATGATAATGATTTGATTATGATGAAAATGATGGGTGTGATGATGAAAGATGAGATGATGGAAAAAGATGAAGAAGGAGGAGAAGAAGGAAAAAAGCAATAACAACAAAACTTGCCATATCAAAAGTCTTTGTGATAAAAAATTAAAAAACAATTAAAACGTCAACTTCAACCTTTTGTTGTTAAACAAATCTCATCGCAAAAAACTATTATCCCAATGCTAAAATAGTTATTTAAATTTTTAAAAAAGGTAACTTTCCCACGTTAAACCTTTTTTTTTCTTATATCATACAAATGTACAGAGCTACATGTTCATATATACAAACCTATACATCATCAAACATCATCATCGTCAAACACCCTCCTAATTTAAATTTTCACTGTTTTTCCTTTTTTATTAATATCATAAACAAACGCATCAGTTTTCCCTCATATTAATAATACATTCCTTTTTACAGTTATTGTTTTTTTGCATTATCAACATCACCGGGTTTTTCCCCCCGCAAAAGCACCCCCAAAATGGGAAAAGGGAAAAAAAGCCCAATCACACCAGACACGGGCCCGAAAAAAACAGCCCAAAAATCACGGGCCCCTGTGCATTCTCCCCCCGGGCCCTGCGAACCCCCCAAAGGAAAAACTTTTTTGGAGATTTCGGAAAGAGCGGGGGCGCAGGTCTTTTAATAAACATCAACCAAAACCAAGTGAGGGGGTCAAAAAAACCCCCCCCCAGGGACGTTTTTTGGCGCCCTTCCCAAAAAACCCCGTGTGGAAAAAGTGTTGGGAAGGGAAAAAAATACATTTTCGGTTTTTTATTAAGCTAGTGTGGTGCATTTTTGGAAGGTTTTAAAGGGGGATTTGGGAAAAATTTATTTTTATGGAAAACATTTTTTTTTATAAATTCCTTTTTCAAACCCCCAAACCACACACAAATAATTCAATTTATTTATTTTTTTATTTTTTCTTTCCCCCATTTTAATTTTCTTACGAATGGCCCCCTTTTCCCTCTACCCAAGGTTTGTTCTGTTTTTTTTGTTTCCATATTGCAAAATTTTTATTACCTATTTTTTTATTTTTTTTTTTAAAAATCATATTTTTTATTTTATTTGGGGGCCCTTTTTAAAATTATTTGTCGGTTCAGTGTTTTCTCTAAATTTTAAAATTTTACCTTAGTAAACGACTAGCAATGCAAAGTTCTAAATTTTGCGGGGTATATTTTTTGCACGTTGTATTTTTTTTTAAAAATTTAAAGGGGACCAGAAATTTTTTAAAAACATTTTTTAAATTCGCCCTTTTTAAAAAAAATTTGAGATGTTCATTTTTATTCCCCCTTTATTTTCTTTCTTACACCTTTTGTTTCAAGCTTAAAAACATTAGGGAAATATAGCTTTAAACCGGGGTCTTACCCGAAAAGAATGAATATTGAAAGGCACGAAAACCCACAACCCATTTATTTTATATTTATGTATTTTTATATAAGATGTTATATATTTGGCTACATGCCCCATAATTTTTCCCCCTCTCTCCCCCTCTCCCCCCTTTTCCCCCTTCTCCCCTCTCTCTTCTCTCCCCCCCTCCCCGCCCCCCCTTCCCCCCTCCCCTCCCCCTCTCTATTTTTTTATTTTTTTTTTTATATATATTATATATATTATATTATAAAATTATCTATTAATATATTATATAAAATATATTAAAATTTTATTTTTTATATTATATAATATTAAATATATATTTTATAACATATATATACCACCAAACGTAAGGGATTGGGTTTTGGGATTTAGTAATATATAAAATATTATATATATAAAATATATATTTTAATTTTATTATTTTATATATATATATATATAATATTATATTTATATTTCAAAACACCACACACACACAAAACACACACACACACACCCCCACACCACAAAACCCCACACCAAAAACACACACACACATGAAAATGAGAAAGAGAAGAAGGTAAGAAAGAAAATAACACAAAATACTTGTGGAAGAGAAAGAAAAAAAACTGCCCATTATTCTTGCCGATTATACTCGCCTCCCCCTGATTTTTTCTTTCTTTTTTTCTCTCTCTCTTTCGCGGATAAAGCCCCGCCCATCCCCGGAAGCTCTTCTCCTTTAAATTTAAACCCTTTGGAAAACCTTGTTTTCCTTTTTTACAAACCGGCTTCCCCCCAAACGCCGAGACCCCGGGGGAGAGGGCCGGCGATCCACAGCTCACAAGCAGGGCCTCGCGGGCGCCCCGGGCCCCTGGGAGGGGGCGGGCCCTTTCAAGGGCCTTCCTCCCCGGAAAAATTGGGGGGGTTTTTTCGGAAAATTAGAAGGCATTTTTCAGTGATGCTTGTTTGTTATTATTATCGTTATGATAATGGTCACTATGATTATTAACATTGTTATTCATTGTTTTTTGTTATCAGTATATATATATGTTTATTAGATAATAATATTAATTATTATTATTATTATATGATAATCAATAATATAATTATAATATAATTATATTACAATAATATATAATAATTATAATATAATATAATCATCATCATCATCATCATCATCATCATCACATCATCATCATCATCATCATCATCATCATTATTACTATTATCAATATCAATATCATTATTATCATTATTATTATTGTTCTTGTTAGAATTTTTATTGTTATTATTAATAACAATATTATCATAATTATTATCATTATTATTATTATTATTATCATTATTATTATCATTATTATTATTGTGTTATTATCCATTTTATTATTATTATTATTATTATTATTATTATTATTATTTATTATTATTATCATTATTATTATTATTATTATTAGTGTTATTATTATTACCATCATCATTATTATTATTGATATTATAACTACTGTTATCCTAATTCTTATTCTTATTATTATGACCATTATTAGGATAATTATTATTGTTATCATCATTATCATCATCACCATCATCATCATCATAATTATTATTTTTATGTAAATTTGCTGTTCAAATAACTGGTAGATCGTAAACCGACGTGTAAAGCGGGGAGCTGATTATTGCCAATAATCAAAGGTTCCTCGTTCTGTTCCTACTCAGTACTCTAATACTCTCCTCAATATCCTGGCTGCCCCTAATAATGTGTTTTTTGTGCAAAGTGGATCTTAGCTCTACTCCGATCTGTTCCATAAATTTCTTAAAATTTTGTGTTACACTTCCAAGGACTCCTACAATAACAGGTACCACAGAAATTTTCGAAGACTCCAAAGCCTTTGGATTTCCCGTTTGATGTCCTAATATTTTTCAAAATTTCTTTCTTTTTTTCATCTGTATTCTTGTCTCCACGAATGGCAACATCAATAATTATTGCAGACATCTCACCTTAGCAATAATGACAATATCAGGCCTTCTTGCTTCGATGGTGTGATCACAATGAATATTCATGTCCCAAAGAAGCTTATGAGTGGTATTTTCCGAGACTATTTCTGGGCTGTGTTCGTACCATTGATCAAACCTTTCAAGCATAAACTTTTAAAAGTTTCCAATGAATCTTTTTTGCGACATTATCGTGTCTCCTCTTATAATGCGTCTGAGCCAGCTTCTTGCACTCACTAACTATATGACTCACAGTTTCTCCTCTTTCTTTACATAATCTACAAGCCGTGGAATCGGCTGATTTATCAATGTTATATTTTATATAGTTTGTTCTAATAGCTTGCTCTTGAGCAGCGCATATCAACGCTTCTGTAGTTATTTTCAGATCAGACTTTCTAATCCAACTCCAGGTTTTGTCTTTATCCATTGTTACAGGTATATCACTAACAAACTGACTGTACATTTGTTTCCCCATCCAGGCCTCCATTCTCTTTTCTCTCATCGATTTTTTAAAAGTCATC
>NC_051397.1:25506289-25511289 GCF_015228065.2 Penaeus monodon
TCTTTACCATTCATTCGTTTCATCCATGATAAAACAAAATCATGAACTGTTTCTCGCATTCAAAGGGATATATACATTTACTAATATTTATACACATATGTATCTAGATAGATAGACATGTATATGTCCACACGCGCACGCGCTGTATACACTGTATCCTGTAGACGCAAAGATCAGAGAATTAAGTCGTTTTATATAGACTAGCAACAGTAGCAACCCTTCGTCAGAGGTTATCTTTCCTTTTAAGTAAATCTTCAGTGGATGATGAATGTCAGTAAAGATTTCACTTTCGGAAAATTATATAAAATTAGCAAGATATAACTGATATTCAGTAAGAAACAATGAGCCTTCTCCTTTATCTGAATACTTATATGATCTCATTTGTAACACTAAGAGAATCATTCCAATAGTCTTCCTGCTCATCTTCAGCCTCGTCCAATTAACCCTAACTCCTACCCCGCCTGCGAGGGTCTTCCGTTCGCTGTCGCCTGAAGAGACCGAACAACCAAGGTGAGATTAACCACTCAGTCCAATCACGCGACAAAGCCATCGGGTAACAGCCTCCTCCTCTATAGACACGTAGATTTCTTATCTCTTTCTCCGATGGCTGTCTCTTTCTTGATTTTTTTTCTCTTGAATGTATCATTTTTCCATGATTGTCTTTTTCTCATTGTCTCTTTCTTGATTGTCTTTTTCTTTCTTGATTGTTTCTCTCTTTGTTATCTCTTTCTTGACTGTCCTTTTCTCTCTTGATTGTTTTCTTCTTTTTTGATTGCCCTTTCTCCCTTGATTATCTCTTCCTCATTGCGTCTCATGTCTATTTTTCTCTTGACTGTCTCTCTTGAACGTCTTTTTCTCCCTTAATTGTCTTTTCCTCTCTTGATTGTCTCTTTCTCTCTTGATTGTCTCTCTCTTGATAGTTTCTTTTTCTCTTGATCGTCTTTTTCTCTCTTGATTGTCAGTTTCTCTCTTGCTTATAACTCTATTCACTCTCTTGGTTGTCTCTTTCTTGGTTATCAATTTTTCTCTTCCGCTCATATTTTTCATATGTATGTTTCTATTTCTTGTATTTGTTAATTTTCGTTATCCTTCAAAAATACATTATACTCATGAAGGATCAAGTTAATCCAACCAGAATTACCTGCTCAACAAGAAGGCTTATGAACGAGAACTCGATGACCACAGGGTATGTACCGACCTCTGTGCGCGTGAGAGGATTGCGGAGGCTTGATGAAATTGTTTTGTTTCTTGCTACCTACACTCCTTTTTACTCTCTCTCTCTCTCCCTCTCTCTCTCTCTCTCTCTCTCTCTCTCTTTCTCTTTCCCTCTCTCTCTCTCTTTGTTTCTCTCTCTCTCTCTCTCTTTGTTTCTCTCTCTGTCTCTCTCTCTCTCTGTCTCTCTATCTCTCTCTCTCTCTCTCTCTCTTCTTCTCTCTCTCTCTCTCTTCTCTCTCTCTCTCTCTCTCTCTCTCTCTTACTCACTCACTCTTTCGCATATACTCTCTCTCTCTCTCTCTCTCTCTCTCGCTCTCTCTCTCTCTCTCTCTCTCTCTACTCACTCACTCTTTCGCATATACTTTCCTCTCTCTCTCTCTCTCTCTCCTCTCTCTCTCTCTCTCCTCTCTCTGTCTCCCCCCTCTCTCTCTCTATCTCTCTCTCTCTCTCTCTCTTACTCACTCACTCTTTTGCATATATTTCCCTTTCTCTTTCTTTCTCTCTCTCTCTCTCTCTCTCTCTCTCTCTCTCTCTCTCTCTGTAAAAGGCTATGATCCTTAGTACACTGGTGAGCAGAGGGAAGTTATACTGGTTAACGGCGTGACTCTTTATTAATAAGAGTGGACATACACAGTATGGAACACAGGAGACATATCTATATATATGGGTAATGGCGGGTCAAGTGTCACGGGTCAGGTCAGCCTGCCTGGAGGGGAAGGGCTAGGCCGACCTTACCACGTCGGGTGCTGGTCATGAACTGAAGGGTCAAACGAGATCAGATAACCTCGTCATCTATGCCCTCGCTGAGTGAATGGTTCCAATTTGGGACTTGGATCCACGTGGAAAACAGCCACGTGGTCCACTGGTAACAGAAACAGACTTATGCATATGCTATATTGCTCGGCCACCTACTCGCGCCTTGCCCTCAAGGCTCCTTTGATTTGCCTCAAGGGTGACCTAACTTGGCTGGTCGTCTCGTTCTCGTGCATTGTCCTGGTGCATCTTCGTGGCTGCTCGTCCCTGTCGTCCCTTGAAAGTTTCACACAGGTCCTCCTTGACTTCGGATTCGTCTAGACTTCCTTGTAGTCCTTATCCGGCCTAACTCGGCGGCGTCATCGTCCACACGTCCTCACAGATCTCATCCAGATCCTTCTTGCATCCACATGTCCTTGTAATCTTCATCTGGATCTACGGGCATCAGGGCAGGGGCTTCATCTCGGGGCAGCTGATACCTGCGCTGATGAGCTCCTGGAGTTGACTGGATCTGCGGGCATCTGCCAGGCGTCGCCCATCCACAGCATCCTGGGGCGACTGGTACCTGCGCTGGCGAGTTCCTGGTTCTTCGTTGGATCTACTGGAGTCCGGCAGGCAGTGCCCGTCCACTACATCATGGGACGGCTTAACACCTGCTCAGACAAACATCCTGGTCCACAGGCCTATGGCGATCATCTGATGATGTCCTTCCCACAGCATCCTAAGGTGACCGGTTCTGCAGCAGGGTCCTTCTTCGGTGCTGTGTCGGTTATCATCAGTCTGACTGCAATATATAGTCGGGGAACCAGATCATACACATAAGGGCCAGATAGCAAGAGAAAAAGAAAGGCAACAGAGAAGAGGGGTGTTAAGTACCACTAGCCAGTTATTTATAAAAAATTGCGTTTTTTAATGTTGGTTTTTAATTTATTGTCGTCTTTTTCTTTCATTTTGTGTTTTATTTCAGAAAGATAAAGAAGAAAATAAGAGAGGGAGACATCAGTAGCGATCCGCATGGACCTACCTTGAATTACCAACCTTCTCTGATAGATATGAGAGTAGATAAGGGAAACGACAATGCCAATCCACAAGGATTTACTTGAACCACTGTCGTCACACAGAGAAGAAATAATGTAATTTGTACATCATGTACAAGTCACTCATCACGACTGACAAAATTGCGGGCTAAAGAGATACATCATAAATCTTTATGCCGGCACTAAGACAGCAACCAACCCTATTAATGAAAGGTTTCAATGTCTTTTGTCCTGCGTGGATGATGAGGTGAGTGTGTGTGTGTATACGTGTGTGAGTGACAGCTAGCGTGAATGAGATTGAAAGCGAGAGTGACCTCACACAGAGAATGAATCACAAACACGAATATTAACGTTCACTATAACAAAACTGAATAAATTAGCAATGTTAGCTATATAGAATTATTTCAACTACCACACTGAATTCAACATTTAATGATATGCGACAGAATGTACGCATGAATGAATGGTGACATGAAAAAATATTTGCAAGCTATTTAACAAGCAAATCTTCTCGGGGTCAGCAATCTGAACTGCCGAGGTACATGTCTAGCTATGCATGTTAGACTTCATCGACGGGGGGATCCTATACCCAAAATACTGTACATTGACTGAAGTGACTCGAGCCAGGAAAATCTATAAATTACCTGCTCTTTTCTGCATATCTGTGATGGGCGCTCGCAACATTCCTTACAGATATTTGTGAATCACATGATCGCTTGGGAATTACCTAAAACATGCTAGCGACTTCAAGAGGGTGAGAAGGGTGTGATTAATAAGTGAATAATTATTCTAGCTTAAACCCTAGTCCTACATTAATTAACGGATGTAACCATGGGGCACACTGACTCAAAGTTGCCGATCAAATGGAATAACTTCGGTTTTACCTGTACCTACATCCCGAACGTTGGAGCGCAGATCTATTAGGCGTTTACACAACCCAAGGTAATATCGGCAGTCCTGTGCACTATGATATGGGGGAGATCCTACGCTATATTTAATATAATAAATTTTAATAACATTACATTACACACTCCATTCTAGCACCAATAATATGTGTCACCAAAGCAATGTAACAATGCCATGGTTAATCCCCAAGGCATCAACAAAACAACAACCAAATTACAGGGAATCAAGTGGTCATGTCTCGTTTTCCCCTGACCACAAGCGAAAGAGAAAGTGAGGTCAGGTTGGGGAGAGGGGAGGAACGAGATAAAATGAAATGATATTCGTGATAAGATAAAATCACGAACGTGTTAAATTCGTTGCAAATGAAGCAAAATGAATCTCTAAAAACAAGAGAAATTAATTAACCTCTTAACTAATGAACGCTTTTCATGCTTATTGACCACATATCCATCCTAAAAATGCGACTAAAGGTAAAGGGAATAGGTGGAACGTGCAATTTGCTGTCATTTCACTTTTTCCCAAACAAAAAAAAACGGTTTAACACATTTATGGTAAAGGAAGGGAAAGAAAAAAAAAGGTGGGCCCCAAATTTTTATTTTTTTTTTTTTCTTAGACTTTTGTGGGGTCGAGTGTTTTCTTAAGGTTGCGTTCATTTGCGACCGAGGGCGCCGCCACCCTGCCCCAGATTTTAAAAAGTTTCAAGAAACTCTATACAATGTGGACGGGGACTCAAACACACTAAAGGGTGAACACAGCTAGACGACGCTACGATTTCTCAAAAGGGTAAAGCGCTATGCTGGGTGAGGTCACGGTGTCCCGCCCGGGGGGGGGGGGGGGAGGCTAGGCCGACCTTCCCGCGTGGGGCGTAAGGTAAAACGGATCAGAAAACCCTCTCATCTCGCTCTCGCTGAGTGAATGGTTCATATTTTTGGGCTTGGACCCCGTGGAAAAAAGCCCGTGGCCCTGGGAAAGAATAAAATATGCTATGCTATCTCTTTCTCTCTCTCTCCCCCTCTCCTCCTCCTCTCTCTTCTTCTCTCTCTCTCCTCTCTCCTCTCTCTCACTTCTCTCTCCATATATTTTCCCCTC
>NC_051397.1:25516289-25517345 GCF_015228065.2 Penaeus monodon
TTATATAATATATATTATATTATTTATATTATTTGTATATGACAGATATATATATATAATTTTTTTATAATAAAATATATATATATATATTATTATATATAATTATAATATTAAAATATAATTTACACAAAACATCACACCACAAAAACAAAATTTCTATATTTTATTAATATAAATTTTAAATATTATATATATTATATATATATATTAATATATTATATTGTGTGTGTTGTGGTGTGTGTGTGGTTTGTGTGGGGTATAATATCTATGTTTTTATGTTATATAATATTTTTATCTTATTTATATTTTATATTTATATATATTTATGGTGTGGTTGTGTGTGTGTGTGTGTGTGTGTGGTGTGTGTGTGTGTGTGTGTATCATTATGTATATTTCATTTTAAAAATATATAATTTTTTATATTATTATTAATATAATTATATTACATATATATTATGTTTGTTTATGCCCACACACACACACACCACACACCACCCACACCCACACCCACACCCACCATATAATATTATAAATATATATATTATATAATTATATATATATATAAAATATACATACACCCCCCCCATCAAAAACACACACTCACCCCCACACACACAAAACACACCACACACCACACACCACCCCACACCAACACACACACACACCACCCTATATATATTATATTTATATTTAAAAATTATATATATTATATTTTAATTTTTATATTATTATATATTTGTGTGTGGGGGTGTGTTGTTTTGATTATATAATTATTTTATAATATATTATATTTTTTATTATATAAAAGTGTGTGTTTGTGTGTGTCGATGTGTGTGTGTTTGTGTAACTACACCACCATCGCACCCACACACACCCCCCAACACAAATACATACAAAATACATACATACTACAACACCATAAAACACACACCCCACCCACACACCACACCCCACACAACAACACATATATATAAAATATATAATATATTAATAATTTTAAAATTAATATATTATATATACCATATATTTGTCCGGTAAGAAATAAACGTCCCCGGG
>NC_051397.1:25517445-25522445 GCF_015228065.2 Penaeus monodon
GAAAGAAGGAAGTAGAAAAAAGAGGAGAAAGGGAGACAGAGAGAGGGAAAAGGGAGAAATATGAACAGAGATTCAATAGAAAGAGTAAGTAGACAGAGAGAAAGGGGGAAATGGTAGAAATGGAGATAGATAGGCAGACAGGCATATAGTTGAAGATATGCAGACAGACAGAGACAGGGAGGGGATAAATACATGCGAGAGAGAAAAAGAAAAAGAGAGAGAAAAGAGAGAGAGAGAGGAGGAAATATATCCGAGAGAGAGAGATAGTGAAAGAGAGAGAGAGAGAGAGAGGGGAGAGAGGAGACAGAGGCAGGAGGGGAGAGAGGGGAGAGAGGAGAGAGAGAGAGAGAGAGAAGAGAGAGGGAAGAGAAGGAAAGAGACGAGAGAGAGAGAGAAAGAGAGAGAAAAGGGGGGGGGAGGAAATATATGCGAGAAAAGAGAAAGAGAGAGAGAGAGAGAGAGAGGACAGACAGACAGAGAGAGAGAGAGAGAGAGAGAGAGAGAGAGAGGGAAAAGAGAGAGAGGAGAGGAAATAGGAGAGAGAGAGTGGAGAGAGAGAGAGAGGGTTGGAGAGAGAAGAAAGAAGAAGAGAGAGGAGAGAGAGAGAAAAGGACGATGGGAGAGAAAAGAGAGAGAGAGAGAGAGGAAATATATGCGAGAGAGTGAGTAAGAGAGAGAGCGAGAGAGAGAGAAAGAGTATAGCATATGCATATGTCTATTTCTCTTACCAGTGGACCACGTGGCTGTTTTCCACGTGGATCCAAGTCCCAAATATGAACCATTCACTCAGCGAGAGCGTAGATGACGAGGTTATCTGATCTCGTTTGACCCTTAGCGCCCGACGCGGTAAGGTCGGCCTAGCCTCCCCCCCCCCGGGCGGGTGACCCGACACCTTGACCTGACCCAGCATAGTGCTTTTACCCTTTAGAGAAATCGTAGCGTCGTCGTAGCATGTGTTCACACCTTTATGTGTGTTTTGAGTCCCTGTCCACCATTGTACTAGAGTACTCTGATAGCTTATTAAAATCTGGTGGCAGGGTGGCGCTGCGCCCTTCCGGCTCGCAACATGAACGCACACCTTTGAAGAAAATCCACTCGACCGCTACAAGACAAGTCTAAGAAAAAAAAAAGTAAATACACATTTGGGCCCCACCTTTCTATTTCTTTTCCCTTCCTTCTACCATAAATGTGTTAAGCCGTTGTTTTTTTTGTTGGGTAAAAAGTGCTAAATGACAGCAAATTGCACGTTCTCACACTATTCCCTTCACCTTCAGTTCGCATTTCCATGTGATCGGATATGTGGTCAATAAGCATGAAAAGCGTTCATTAGTTAAGAGGTTAATTAATTTCTCTTGTTTTTAGAGATTTAAGTTGCTTCATTTGCAACGAATTTAACACGTTCGTGATGTTATCTTATCACGAATATCATTTAATTTTATCTCGTTCCTCCCCTCTCCCCAACCTGACCCCACTTTCTCTTTCGCTTGTGGTCAGGGGAAAACGAGACATGACTACTTGATTCCCTGTAATTTGGTTGTTGTTTTGTTGATGCCTTGGGGATTAACCGTGGCATTGTTACATTGCTTTGGTGACACATATTATTGGTGCTAGAATGGAGTGTGTAATGTAATGTTATTAAAATTTATTATATTAAATATAGCGTAGGATCTCCCCCATATCATAGTGCACAGGACTGCCGATATTACCTTGGGTTGCGTAAACGCCTAATAGATCTGCGCTCCAACGTTCGGGATGTAGGTACAGGTAAAACCGAAGTTATTCCATTCGATCGGCAACTTTGAGTCAGTGTGACCCATGGTTACATCCGTTAATTAATGTAGGACTAGGGTTTAAGCTAGAATAATTATTCACTTATTAATCACACCCTTCTCACCCTCTTGAAGTCGCTAGCATGTTTTAGGTAATTCCCAAGCGATCATGTGATTCACAAATATCTGTAAGGAATGTTGCGAGCGCCCATCACAGATATGCAGAAAAGAGCAGGTTATTTATAGATTTTCCTGGCTCGAGTCGCTTCAGTCAATGTACAGTATTTTGGGTATAGGATCCCCCCGTCGATGAAGTCTAACATGCATAGCTAGACATGTACCTCGGCAGTTCAGATTGCTGACCCCGAGAAGATTTGCTTGTTAAATAGCTTGCAAATATTTTTTTCATGTCACCATTCATTCATGCGTACATTCTGTCGAATATCATTAAATGTTGAATTCAGTGTGGTAGTTGAAATAATTCTATATAGCTAACATTGCTAATTTATTCAGTTTTGTTATAGTGAACGTTAATATTCGTGTTTGTGATTCATTTTCTGTGTGAGGTCACTCTCGCTTTCACTCTCATTCACGCTAGCTGTCACTCACACACGTATACACACACACACTCACCTCATTCATCCACGCAGGACAAAAGACATTGAAACCTTTTCATTAATAGGGTTGGTTGCTGTCTTAGTGCCGGCATAAAGATTTATGATGTATCTCTTTAGCCCACAATTTTGTCAGTCGTGATGAGTGACTTGTACATGATGTACAAATTACATTATTTCTTCTCTGTGTGATGACAGTGGTTCAAGTAAATCCTTGTGGATTGGCGTTGTCGTTTCCCTTATCTACTCTCATATCTATCAGAGAAGGTTGGTAATTCAAGGCAGGTCCATGCGGATCGCTACTGATGTCTCCCTCTCTTATTTTCTTCTTTATCTTTCTGAAATAAAACACAAAATGAAAGAAAAAGACGACAATAAATTAAAAACCAACATTAAAAAACGCAATTTTTATAAATAACTGGCTAGTGGTACTTAACACCCCTCTTCTCTGTTGCCTTTCTTTTTCTCTTGCTATCTGGCCCTTATGTGTATGATCTGGTTCCCCGAATATATATTGCAGTTAGACTGATGATAACCGACACGGCATCGAAGAAGGACCCTGCTGCAGAACCGGTCACCTTAGGATGCTGTGGGAAGGACATCATCAGATGATCGCCATAGGCCTGTGGACCAGGATGTTTGTCTGAGCAGGTGTTAAGCCGTCCCATGATGTAGTGGACGGGCACTGCCTGCCGGACTCCAGTAGATCCAACGAAGAACCAGGAACTCGCCAGCGCAGGTACCAGTCGCCCCAGGATGCTGTGGATGGGCGACACCTGGCAGATGCCCGCAGATCCAGTCAACTCCAGGAGCTCATCAGCGCAGGTATCAGCTGCCCCAAGATGAAGCCCCTGCCCTGATGCTCATAGATCCAGATGAAGATTATAAGGACGTGTGGATGCAAGAAGGATCTGGATGAGATCTGTGAGGACGTGTGGACGATGACGCCGCCGAGTTAGGCCTGGATAAGGACTACAAGGAAGTCTAGACGAATCCGAAGTCAAGGAGGACCTGTGCGAAACTTTCAAGGGACGTGTGGACATCAGAGAAGGACCAGGAGGATGAGGACGACAGGGACGAGCAGCCACGAAGATGCACCAGGACAATGCACGAGAACGAGACGACCAGCCAAGTTAGGTCACCCTTGAGGCAAATCAAAGGCGCCTTGAGGGCAAGGCGCGAGTAGGTGGCCGAGCAATATAGCATATGCATAAGTCTGTTTCTGTTACCAGTGGACCATGTGGCTGTTTTCCACGTGGATCCAAGTCCCAAATTGGAACCATTCACTCAGCGAGGGCATAGATGACGAGGTTATCTGATCTCGTTTGACCCTTCAGTTCGTGACCAGCACCCGACGTGGTAAGGTCGGCCTAGCCCTTCCCCTCCAGGCAGGCTTACCTGACCCGTGACACTTGACCCGGCATTACCCATATATATAGATATTGTCTCCTGTGTTCCATACTGTGTGTCCACTCTTATTAATAAAGAGTCATGCCGTTAACCAGTATAACTTCCCTCTGCTCACCATTGTACTAAGGATCATAGCCTTTTACAGAGAGAGAGAAAGAGAGAGAGAGAGAGAGAGAGAGAGAGAGAGAGAGAGAGAGAGAGAGAGAGGAGAAGAGAGAGAGAGAGAGAGAGAGAGAGAGAGAGAGAGAGAGAAGAGAGAGGAGAGAGAGAGGGGAGAGAGAGAGAGAGAGAGAGAGAGAGAGAGGGACAGAGACAGAGACAGAGAGAGAGAATTATGGAAGAGTGAGTGAGAGGCAGAGAGAGAGAGAGAGAGAGAGAGAGAGAGAGAGAGAGAGAGAGGAGAGAGAGAGAGAGAGAGAGAGAGAGAGAGAGAGAGAGAGAGAGAGAGAGAAGAGAGAGAGAGAGAGAGAGAGAGAGGAGAGAGAGAGAGAGAGAAACAAAGAGAGAGAGAGAGGGAAAGAGAGAGAGAGAGAGAGAGAGAGAGAGAGAGAGAGAGAGAGAGAGAGAGAGAGAGTAAAAAGGAGTGTAGGTAGCAAGAAACAAAACAATTTGATCAAGCCTCCGCAATCCTCTCACGCGCACAGAGGTCGGTACATACCCTGTGGTCATCGAGTTCTCGTTCATAAGCCTTCTTGTTGAGCAGGTAATTCTGGTTGGATTAACTTGATCCTTCATGAGTATAATGTATTTTTGAAGGATAACGAAAATTAACAAATACAAGAAATAGAAATTGATAATTGATAAAAATTGATAACCAAGAAAGAGACAACCAAGAGAGTGAATAGAGTTATAAGCAAGAGAGAAACTGACAATCAAGAGAGAAAAAGACGATCAAGAGAGAAAATAGACATGAGACGCAATGAGGAAGAGATAATCAAGGGAGAAAGGGCAATCAAAAAAGAAGAAAAGAATCAAGAGAGAAAAGGACAGCCAAGAAAGAGATAACAAAGAGAGAAACAATCAAGAAAGAAAAAGACAATCAAGAAAGAGACAATGAGAAAAAGACAATCAAGGAAAAATGATACATTCAAGAGAAAAAAAAATCAAGAAAGAGACAGCCATTGGAGAAAGAGATAAGAAATCTACGTGTCTATAGAGGAGGAGGCTGTTACCCGATGGCTTTGTCGCGTGATTGGACTGAGTGGTT
>NC_051397.1:25527445-25532445 GCF_015228065.2 Penaeus monodon
TTCTCTTGTAAAGACAGTACAAATGTTTAGTAAGGATATCGGGATGGAGTTTGGGATTAACAAGTGTGGAGCAGTCATTTTGCAGCAAGGAAAAATTGTAGAAGCACAGGTGTATTGCTGCCAGATGGGAAATTCATGAGAGCTATTGATGAAGAAGGATATAAGTACCTTGGGATACTGGAAAGTGATAAGATTAAAGAAAATGAAATGAAACTTCAATTTGTAAAAAAGTACAAACGTAGAGTAAGGTTAATACTGAAGTCTAAACTAAATGGTAAAAACAAGATAAAAGCAATAAACACTTGGTCAGTTGCAGTTTTAAGTTATGGGGCTGGTATTTTGAAACGGAATATAGAAGAAATAAAGGAATTAGATAGAAAGACCGAAAAATTACTTATTATGCATAAGGGTTTGCATCCAAAAAGTGATGTAGATAGACTTTATCTTAGTAGAAAGGATGGTGGAAGAGGATTGATGAGCTGCGAAGGGGTTATCAAAAGTGAAGAGAACAACCTGGGATGGTACCTCAAACATTGTAAAGAGAGATTGTTGCAAGGTGTCAAAGATGTCGGTATTTTGGAATTTGAAAAAAGTTGTAGTAAAGATGACTTTTAAAAATCGATGA
Source organism: Penaeus monodon (assembly GCF_015228065.2). Taxonomy (NCBI): domain Eukaryota; kingdom Metazoa; phylum Arthropoda; class Malacostraca; order Decapoda; family Penaeidae; genus Penaeus; species Penaeus monodon. Next base: position 25,528,071 of record NC_051397.1, read on the forward strand.
GAGAAAAGAGAATGGAGGCCTGGATGGGGAAACAAATGTACAGTCAGTTTGTTAGTGATATGCCTGTAACAATGGATAAAGACAAAACCTGGAGTTGGATTAGAAAGTCTGATCTGAAAATAACTACAGAAGCGTTGATTGATATGCGCTGCTCAAGAGCAAGCTATCAGAACAAACTATATAAAATATAACATTGATAAATCAGCCGATTCCACGGCTTGTAGATTATGTAAAGAAAGAGGAGAAACTGTGAGTCATATAGTTAGTGAGTGCAAGAAGCTGGCTCAGACGCATTATAAGAGGAGACACGATAATGTCGCAAAAATGATTCATTGGAAACTTTTAAAAGTTTATGCTTGAAAGGTTTGATCAATGGTACGAACACAGCCCAGAAATAGTCTCGGAAAATACCACTCATAAGCTTCTTTGGGACATGAATATTCATTGTGATCACACCATCGAAGCAAGAAGGCCTGATATTGTCATTATTGCTAAGGTTGAGATGTCTGCAATAATTATTGATGTTGCCATTCGTGGAGACAAGAATACAGATGAAAAAAAGAAAGAAAATTTTGAAAAATATTAGGACATCAAACGGGAAATCCAAAGGCTTTGGAGTCTTCGAAAAGTTTCTGTGGTACCTGTTATTGTAGGAGTCCTTGGAAGTGTAACACAAAATTTTAAGAAATTTATGGAACAGATCGGAATAGAGCTAAGATCCACTTTGCACAAAAAACACATTATTAGGGGCAGCCAGGATATTGAGGAGAGTATTAGAGTACTGAGTAGGAACAGAACGAGGAACCTTTGATTATTGGCAATAATCAGCTTCCCCGCTTTACACGTCGGTTTACAATCTACCAGTTATTTGAACAGCAAATTTACATAATAATAATAATTATGATGATGAGGATGAGAATGATAATGATGATGACAATAATAATTATCCTAATAATGGTCATAATGATAAGAAGAATAAGAATTAGGATAACAGTAGTTATAATATCAATAATAATAATGATGATGGTAATAATAATAACACTAATAATAATAATAACAACACATAATAATAATAATAATGATAATAATAATAATATAATAATAATAAAATAATAATAATAGTAAAATAATAGATAATAATAATATGATATAAATAATAATAATAAATTAATAATATTATCGATAATACTAATGTTGATAATAGCAATAATAATAATAAAAATGATGATGATGAGGATGATGATAATAATAGTGATAATATATAATGATGAATGATAGATAATAATAATAATAATAATAATAATAATAATAACAAAAAAAAAAAAAAATAACAAAATATATACAAAAACAACAAAAAATCAACAAAACAACAACAAAAAAAATATAATATTACTACTATGCTACTACTACTACTAATACTAATACTACTATAATAGTAATAATAATAATGATAATAATAATAATAATGATAATAATAATAATAATAATAATAATAATAATAATGATAATAATTATGATAATATTGTTATTAATAATAACAATAAAAATTCTAACAAGAACAATAATAATAATGATAATAATGATATTGATATTGATAATGGTAATAATAATGATGATGACGAAGATGATGATGACGATGATGATGATGATGATGATGATGAGATGATGATGATGATGAATGACATGACATGATGATCATGATGGGTGAGATCCTGATATAGTGTAATTTATCATTATATTAATCTACATATTATCATCATTATTATTACTATAACAAACAAGTCGAAGTAATAACAATGTCAATAATCATAGTGACCATTATCATAACGATAATAATAACAAACAAGCATCACTGAAAAATGCCTTCTAATTCCGCAAAACATCCCAATCCGGAGGCAGGACTTCGTAACGGCCGCCACTGCCAGGCCTCCGGGGCGCCCGCGAGGCCCTGCTTGTGAGCTGTGGATCGCCGGCCCTCTCCTCCGGGCTCTCGGCGCTGGGGGAAGCTCGGCTGTAACAAAGGAAAACAAGGTTGTCCGTAAGGTTAATTAAGGAGAAGAGCTTCCGGGGATGGGCGGGGCTTTATCCGCGAAAGAGAGAGAGAAAAAAAGAAAGAAAAAATCAGGGGGAGGCGAGTATAATCGGCAAGAATAATGGGCAGTTTTTTTTTTCTTTCTCTTCCACAAGTATTTTGTGTTATTTTCTTTCTTACCTTCTTCTCTTTCTCATTTTCATGTGTGTGTGTGTGTGTGTGTGTGTGTGTGTGTGTAATTGTAGATGTGTGTGTAATGTATGATGTGTGTGTGTGTGTGATGGTGTGTATATAAATTATATTATAAATATTATATATATTATATATTATATATAGTATAAATATATAATAATAATATATATAATATATATTACATAATTAACACACAAATATCTACGAATGCGTGTGTATATATAGGTATATATAATATATATATATATAATATAGAATATATATATCGATATTATATAATATATATATATATAAATGAATGAAATATATATAATAGCTATATATATAATAATAATAATATAAAAGAGAAGAGAGAGAAAGACGTAAGAGAGATAGCAAGAGGAGAACAGAGAGAGAGAGAGACGAGAGAGAGAGAGAGAATAATTATAGGCATGTATGTACAAATATATATACATCTATATATAAAAAATACACAAATATATATAAATGTGTGTGTGTGTATGCGTGCCATTCAATATTCAGTTCATTTTCAGGTAAGACTCAGGTTAGCTATATTTCCTCTCATGTCTTTAAGCTCTGCAACACAAGTGTAAGTAAGCAAAATGAAGGATAAAATGAACATCTCAAAGTTTTAACAAGCGAACTTCAAAATGATTAAAATTCATGTGTCACCTTATTATTAAAGAGAAAATACAACGTGCAACAAATATAGCCGCACAATTAGAACTTTGCAGTGCTAGTCGATTATCTAAGGTAGTAATTTAATTTAGAGCAACACTGAACCGACAAATAACTATAAAGGCCAAATAATAATAATAATAATGATAAAAAAAAAAAATAATAATGACTGTAATAATAATAGCAATATGGCAGCAACAAAACAGAACAAACCTTAGGTAGAGGAAGAATGACATTCGTAAGTAAATTAGAATAGGGAAGACATAAATAAATGAATAAATTGAATATATTATCTGTGTGTTTGTGTGTTTGCAAAGGAATGTATAAGAAAAATGCTGCCATATAATGAATTTATCCATCCACCTTAAACCTCCAAAATGCACCACGACTAGCATAATAACGACAGATTATCTCCAACTTTCCACACAGGGTATTGGAAGCGCCGAAAACGTCCCTGGGGAAAGGGGTGTTAGATCCTCCTCACTGTGGCTTTGTGATGTTTATTCAAGACCTGCGTCCCCGCTCTTTCCGAGAATCTCCATCAAAGCTTTTCCTTGGCGGTTCGCACGGCCGGGGAGAACTGCACAGCGGCCGTGACCTTTGCTGTTGTTTTCTGGCCGCTGTCTGGTGTGATTCGGCTTTATTTCATTTTTGGTTTGGGGTGCTGTGCGTGGGGAATAACGGTGATGTTGATAATGCAAATAACAATAACTGTAACAAGGAATGTAATATATTAATAATGATGGAACTGATGCGATGATGATATTAATAATAAGGAAAACAGTGATAATTATGATGACGGTGATTGACGATGATGATGATGATGATGAGTATATGTGTGTATATATGTATACATGTAGCTCTGTACATTTGTATGCATATACAGAAGTAAAAAGGTTAACGTGGGTAGATTACCATTTTTCAAAATTAATAACTATTTTAGCAATAGATCATATAGATTTGCGATGAGAGTTGATTACAACAAAAGGTTGAAGTTGACGCTTTACTTGTGTTTTAATTGTTAATACTACGACTTTTGATATGGCAAGTTTTGTTGTTATTGCTCTCTTCCTTCTTCTCCTCCTCCTCTTCATCATCATCATCCTGATCATCATCATCATCATCATCATCATTATCATTATCATTATCATTATCATTATCATTATCATTATCATTATCATTATCATTATCATCATCATCATCATCATCATTTCATCATTATTTTCATCATCCTCACTATCATTATTATCATCATCATTACCTTTATCATTACCCCGAAAATCACCATCATTATCGTTATTGTTGTATAATAAACATGTTAATATGATAATACCAGTAATACTCAAGATTAGAATAAACTATTATGAAGCACATAAACAGCACCAGCAACAGTTATAATACAATTATGAGAAAGAAAAAATACATTTTTTTTCTTTGCAACAACAGCAAGAAAGGGAACACCTAACAGAAGGA
>NC_051397.1:25557445-25564945 GCF_015228065.2 Penaeus monodon
CAAGCCATTTTATCAGAGTACTCATAGACTCTTACAGACTGGTTTCAGGGTGGTCGCTGCGTCCTTTCTAAAAACCACGTAATTACACATGTGGGCCCCCTCTTCTATTATTTCCTTTCCCTTCCTTCTTTTCCCATAAATATATTAAGCTGTTGGTTTTGTTGGGTAAAAATGCTAAGTGACATCAAATGGCATGTTATCACACTATTCTCCTGACCTCAGATCGCATTACCGTGTGATCGCGGTATGTAGTCAACAAAAACATAAATATCGTTCGTTAGTTAAGTAGTTCTTTAAGTTCTCTCGGTTTTAGAGATTTGTGTTGTTTCAACTGCAACGAATTTAACGAATATCATTTCATTTTTATCTCGTTCCTCCCCGCGGCCCACCCTAACCTCACCTTCTCACTTCCGGTCAATTGGGACGTGGAAAGGGTCAAGAGAGGACCGCTCGTTTTTCCGTAATTTGGTTGTTGTTGTTTTGTTAACACCTAGGGGATTAACCGTAGCACCGTTACAATGCTCATTGGTGACACGTTCTATCGGTGCTAGAACGGAACTTGCAACGCGATTTTATATAAATTTATCATTTTGAGTATAGTGTAGGATCTTCCCCCATATCATAGTGCACAGGATTGCCCGATATACCCTGGGGTTGTGTAAATACCTCCGACGTTGGAAAGTAGGTACATGTAAAACCGAAGTTATTCGTTCGATCTGCAACTTTGAGTCGGTGACCCGCAGTTACGTCCGTTAATTAATGTAGGACTAGGGTTTAAGCTAGAATCATTATTCGCTTATTAATCACACCCTTCTCATTCTCTTGAAGTCGCTTGCATGTTTTGAGTAATTCCCAAGCGATTGTATGATTTGTGTAGCAAATGCTACACGAATCACACAGGGATTTTCCCAGCGCCCATCACAGATAGCAGGTTATTTTTAGATTTTCCCTGGCTCGGTCCTCAATGTACGGCATTTTGGTTATAGGATCCCCCCGTCGATGAAGTCAAACATGCATAGCTAGACATGGCTACCTCGGCAGTTCAGATTTTCTGACCCCGATAAGATTTGTTTGCTAAAAAACTTGCGAATATTTTTTTCATGTCACCATTCACTAATGCGTACATTCTGTAGCATATCATTAAATGTTGAATTCCATGTGGTAGCTGAAATAATTTTTAGCTAATTTTAGCTAGTTTGTGATTCATTCTCTGTGTGAGGTCACTCTCACTTTCACTCTCATTCACGCTCGCTGTCGCGCACACACACACACACACTTACTCACTGACTCACTCACTCATCCACGCAGAACAAAAGACACTGAAAGCTCTTCATTACTAGGGTTTGTTGCTGTCTTAGTGCCGGCGTAAAGATTTATGATGTATCTGTTTAGCCCACGATTTTGTCAGTCGTGACGAGTGACTCGTACATGATATACAGATTACATTTATTTCCTCTCTGTATGACGACAACTAGTTCAGGTAAATCCTTGTGGATTGCCGTTGTCGTTTCCCTAATCTACTCTCATATCTATCAGAGATGGTTGGTAGTTCAAGCCAGGTCCATATGGATTGCTATTGACGTCTCCCTCTCCTATTTTCTTCTTTATCTTTGTGAATAAAACACAAAACGAAAAAAAAAATGAAATTAAAAACGAACATTCAAAACCGCAAATTTATATAAATAACCGGCTAGTGGTACTTAACACCCCCTCTTCTCTGTTGCCTTTCTTTTTCTCTTTCTATCTGGCCCTTAAACAAGAATAATATTACTAGAAAAAGTATCACACAGACAGTGACTTCAAGACATGCATTAAGGAACCAAGAGATTCTGGCATTATCATCGTTATCGTGGTTAGTAATATAATCATTGTTATGATTTTCATTACTTTTATGGCTGCTGTCATCGAAATTAATGCTAACATGACTTACTTCCTCATCAGTTCATCATCTCTATCACTAACATTACCACCACAGTCATCATAACACCAATAAACACCATGATTATCGTCATTAATGTCATCATACCTATTCACATCACTAGTGGTTGGCGTAATCAATTACATCGATTACAGTGAAATTTCACTATAATTTGCAGTGAACGATTACCAAACGATCACTCCCAGTGTCACACACACACACACACACACACACACACACACACACACACACACACACACACACACACACACACACACACACACACACACACACACACACACAAATACACACACGCACACAAATACACACACGCACACACACACACACATACACACACAGCAAGAAGAAAAGAGAAAAAAAAGATGGAAAAAAACTGACCTGCGATGTTAAATTAAATCTTCGGCTTCTCAATATATATCAGCTGTTTTCTCGACGGAGGAGGCGCTCGTCTTACATGACCTAAGTGAAGGCAGCAAACATAGTTGATTATATTTACTTGGTTCTTTGAAGGTTCGTTTATTCATCTGATTTCCTCTCGTGCTTGTTTGTTTCCTTACATTGCCCTTTATTACATCTTCGTGTCTGGCATTCGATGATGTATGCGGTAAAATATCTAGTACAAATGTAATAACGAATGAAATATGCAGTATAAATATACCATTCAGACAGTTTGCAATACAAATGATACGAGTATTTAAATGCAACTTCTAATAAGAATCTAATTTTAGGTGCTATAAAATCCAATAGTAGCCGTAATATCTGGCACACACAAACTATCTAATGCGACTCCCAAATATTGCAAATTACCAACGACGTAGAGTCTACAACATATCTAATTAAAGTAAGCTTGTGCGACATTCTCATCGCGTCAAGTAAGAGACAGCATTGCCCGCTTTAAAGGGGAGTGGGGGGGGGGGGCGAAACACGCCATGAACAAATGAAAACTCTTAACTTCGTCTGATCTCGTTTAAGATGTAGAGTTGTCTTCTAATTGCACAAGTGAGGAATGGGAAGTGTTCAAATGGCATTCTTGGTCATGGCTGGATATGATTATGTTTATCGAATTGAATATTAATATCATCATCACATAACGTCATCGTCATCGTCATCATCCTCATCATCATATAATATCATCGTCAACGTCGTCATCAACATCATCATCATCATCATCATCATCATCATCATCATCATCATCATCATCATCATCATCATCATCATCATCATCATCATCATCATCATCATCGTCATCATCATCATCGTCGTCGTCTTCCTCCTCATCATCAATTATCATTATCACTATTGTTGATGTTGTGAGTTTTACATAACATATTAATACCTTCTTTGCCTCCATTTGCCATACACTGAGAATTTCATATTTCAAGTCGTTATAATTATCTCTGTTCTCTTTAGTTATGTATCTCGTGCCAAATGGACGTCACATCACATAATATAACACGTTTTGTTGTTTCTTTTTTCAATTAGTATGATATCGATTTTGTTGTGTTCTAACTGTTAACAGTATGATTGGGACGTCCCATTAAAAAATCTTTTCTGACTGGTTTTGTAGAACATATTCACGAGGGGGGGGGGGGGGGGGTTGACGCGGTAGATAATTAATAAACAATCAGATCAATTTTATCTGACACGCAGACAGTAAGAAAGGCTGCCAACCAAGGCTTAAGACTCCTTTTCCAGCTCCCCCTACAAAAGCCGCCTTACCGCGGGTGGGGGGGGCTTGAGTCCCAATTGATCTAATGAGCCAGACCAGGGGGCTAACCATACTGGGAGGGTCACCATGAGTGATGAGACAATGGCTTCCATGGTCACAAAGGAATTGGTTCATTCCATATTGGACCAGGGAGAACTCTCCCACGTGTGTTTCGTGGCATGCATCCGTATTACCAGGAGACCGGAGTCCTGGATGGTTGAGCATTGCTGCACGCTGCGCCCTGCAGCTAGCAACACACCTTCTTTGGTCCGTCTATTTCTGGTTAGAATGGTGGCTGATCAAGGCACCGGGGACAAGTCAAATCGGCTGGTCAAATATGGCTAGGGTCAACGCGACACTGTTCAGTTCAGTAGCGCATAGGTCCCAGCGACTGCCACCAGTATTGCCAATAGTGGCTGTGTATATTTCCTCATTATACCTGTTAGACTGTTGGATATTTTGAGCCCCAAACTATAGTTTCCCCTTGTTGGACTCCATGTGGCTGGGGAGGGGGTGAGGAAATGAAGACTCTAATTTGTATGAGTACTACAAGTTACAAAGATTCGTAGGCTCTCTCCCTGACGACCTACGCAAATCCCCAGGCCATTCCCTTCTGCGACATCAGATTCACTCTGGACCTTTCCAGCTTCAAAGGGCAAGAATGGAATTCAATGGTTCCGGAATAGCAACACCAGGTAATGAGAAAACTCCTCTCAGTCCATTAAGGAATTCTTACCTGTAAATTATGAGAATATTTCAATTAGCAAGTACCTAGTTGTTAAAGACCACTGATGGTGTATCAATCATGGATCTTGTTATTTTTGAAGTACATCAGAAATAGTTGACGGTATAGTCAACGTTGATCCTCGCATCACCCACAGCACATGTAGCCTGTGATAGTTGCGTTTCGCCACCAGACGAGAGTGACCGTTCTGAGTGCGAAATGTGACATTGCCTGGGGCTGCAAGTTTCATTCTCCTCACAAACCCTCAATTCATTTGTAAAGGAATTGTCTTTTCCTTGAGACCTTTGATGAGGTTATTTGAGGAGAAACTTGTAGAGAGACTATGAGAATTTTAATGGAGCGCAGTAAAACGTTTTATAGAAGAAAAAAGTTGATGGTTTGAACAGCAACACCAGCTCTCCTTCTAAATTTGTACACGTTAGTCTTCGAGAATCAGTTAGGTTGGCATGGTACACCTCAATAAAGCCATATGTGCCCAACCCTATGCAGTCTTTCACGCCAGCGGTTATGGCATGGCAGCTAACAACGTGATAAAGTGATAAGAGTATGTGTCAAGTGTGGTACAACAGGTCATCAAGGAGGATGACAACTGTCCAGAGTCCAATATGCTGTTACCCTGCCAAAAGAAGCCTCAGAAGCTTCTCAAAGCAACATAAAAGATCAAATTGAAAAATGGTATTGTAATAAGGAGCAAGGAGAAAGGTTTAGTTTTTCAGAGGCAAAGCGACATGCCCATGTGGCTGTTTTGCACCAGTCAAGTAGTTCCTTGCTCTCGGTTCTAGCCGATCTCCTTCCCACCAACCTTTGCCCTCCAGTGTTTCTTACACCACACATTCTGCCTTTCTTTAAATCTCAGTCCCCATTGCTGAAACTGCCTTTGTGAATGTTCCACTAGAAACGGCAGTAGGAGTGAGGGGGTCTACTTGAGGGAGACCACCTCCCAAAGTAAGGTCTTTGGAGCCATTCAGTTAAAGGCTCCAGAGGCCTCAACGGCTGACAGCTCCAGCTGCCACCACATCACAGGGGCCTCGCTGCTAGGCTAGGTAACTCTTTGCCAGGCAAAGGAATCCTGAGCCTGTTCAAAAGACTCATCTTCGACTGGGTCTTTGGAGCCGTCAGGAAGGGCTCCAAGGGGACTCAACGGTGACACTCAAGCTGCCGACCATAATCCACAGGGGCCTCTTGCTGCTTAGACAGAATGCCCCTGAGTACAAGGCTCTGGTCCATTCTTAGCCCAGGCAAATAACATCCTGAGCGATGTCAAAGGAATCCTGTGCGAAACTAGCTTCCACAGGTAAAGCAACCGATTTAAAAAGGTTACCCCCAGAATCCTGAAAGGGGACAGACCTAAAGTGTGGGCAAACCAATGACCACAGTTGCTGCCAAAACCTTATGAAGAAGTAATCTGAAGAAACTGGATACCGCAATCCATGGAACTGTCAAGGAATCATGCAAAAATGGGAAGAACTGCAAATCTGATGCTTCATGTATACAGTTTGTGTAATGGCCTACAAGAGATCATTGATCAGGGAACAATTGTCCGATTTCCCTGAGAGGATTCCAATTCAAGCCACTTATGCGGGACCTTTGACAATGGACCTCATGGAGTTTAGTAGCAGGAATAGGTTACGTCGAAGGATATTCCTTCCAGGCCATTCCCCTACAGACAACCACTGCACGGTGAAGGCTTTGAGAATAGCTTGACACGACTCTTAACTGTTGCATCCAAATCTACCTTCCTCCACATATCTCAACATACATGATTTGGAAAATCTACATTGGGCAGTTGCCACATCCATTTCTACTCTTGGAGATGTCAATGGTCGGCATCACCTTGGGGAGACACTTTGTCCAACCCCTCGAGCGAAGGGCCTTGGAGTCTTTTCTTAAGGTAAGATGCAGTTTACTGAACGTGACATCCCAGCACATTTCCAATTTCAAACTGGGACATTCTTAATATAGACTATCAGTAGGCTACCGTGATTCACAGTTGACTTCACTTGGCAAGTAATGGAAGACTTACATGAAAGCGACCACTTTTCCAATACTTTTGCAGGAGGTGCAAGGGATTTCCAGTACAGGGATGGCGACGTTGAACATCGGACTGGAATCTTTTTAGATCAATTGCAGTATTGCGATAGGGATCTGTGGATGATTTCCAGTCTGTTCAAGATGCTGTTGTCACTTCACATTCACGAATTCACCTTGCCAGCAAGAAGCAATCCATTTCTAAAAGTAGAGGGCAGTACCGTCCGGACTCTGGTCACCATGGGTCTGATGATTGCCAACAACGCTGTCTAGAGCCAAGAAAAACTGCCAAATAAGGCAGTTTGAAATGACGCCCCAGCCAGTGTACCCTTGATCAATTACAAAAAGACCCCGAACCTAAGCCAGGCACATGCTAAAAGGAGCTAGAAGACGTCGTTTGGAACGTATGTCTCTCGATTAACTCGGCGACCCCCCCTTAGCATGGTATGGGACAAGTATGCGTAAGCATCACTGGAAAGACACACATGCTAGAAAAGGATAACTTATGATGTTGGGTGCCAGCACATGAGGATATTCAGTGGGAATGATATAGCTATAGCTGAATCAGAAGGCCAAGGCAGCTGCCAGCTCAGCCCTGTGAGGGCTCGGTTTTCCTCATTCCCACACACCGACCTGAAAACACAGCAATCAGGAGTTGTCCTCGTGATAGATGGAGGGAACAATGGAGGCATAGCTCTAGAAACAAACTGCGAGAGATTAGAGATGACCTTAGCCGTTGGGAGACCAGCATCCATCCCAACCGAAAAGTAGAAGTTGTATTAACAAGGCTTAGAGATGGGCACACAAGACTGACTCATAGACTGATGATGGCTAAATGTGAAGCTCTTTGTGAGGGATGCCAAGAGCCATTAACGGTCACACATGTAGTGGAATTATGTGCAACATTCTCAGGCCAAAGACGTATGTACTTGTCTCCCGCATATACACTGAAAAATTTATTGGGGGAGGATTGTGTCATAGAAGGTCTTATTAGTTTCCTTAGGGAGGCTAATATTTTCAATAAAATTTAATTATGCATAATATTTATGCAATAATTTTATACACTTAGAGCATAATATT
>NC_051397.1:25574945-25577445 GCF_015228065.2 Penaeus monodon
TTAGTAATGCCCGGGGTTTACGATGCCCAAGAAATAAACGTACTCGTATGTATTTGAAAAATTTTAAAGGGGCGTTTTGGGGTGCCCGGGAAAAAGCCTGAATCTATAAAATAATCGAGCACAACAAATGGCAGGGTAAGGGGGAATTTCCCTTAGTATCATTTTGTGCGTCTTTTTATCTTTATTTTTTTCTGTCCTTTTTCTTTTCCTCTCTGGTTTTTCTAGTTTCTGCATATATTCGTTAAAATGTTTGCAAGTGTAGTGTGTGTGTTGTGTGTGGTGTGGGTGTGTGTGTAGGTTGTTTTTGGGTGTTTGTGTTTGTTTTTTGTTTGTTTTGTGTTTTTGTGTATTATAGCATCAAACATCCCACAGTTGTAATTTTACATTGCGGGTCTTACCCTGGCAGGGCAGAAAAAAACTAAAGGATTGAATTTTTGTACGCCCTTCAAGGTACTAAATTTGTTTCCCTCTTCACACGTCAAATTTGCGCCAAGATGAGCAAATTTTAAAGGGAAAAATATTTACTAAAAATTACTTTATTTGTATCACAGTAAAATTATAACCCAGCTTTTAACTTCAATAATATGTAAATAATTAAGTAGATAAAAGATAACTTTAATATATACCCTCTTTTTTTATATATAACATTATATATTTTATATATTATATTAATATATATATATAATTTTATTATTTTATATATTATATATATTTTAAAATATATAATATATATAAAATATCTTGTGTGTGTGTGTGTGTGTTTTTGTGGGGTGTGTGTGTGGGGGTGTGTGGTGTGGGGTGTGGGGTGTATATATATATATATATATATATATATATTTATATTATTATTATATATATATATAATAATATATAAAAATATAAAACAATTAATTTTAGATAAAACAATGTATAATATATATATTATTTTTTATATAAAAAAGTATATATATATATATATTTAATATATTATATATAAATTTCTTTTTAGGATACTTGTACAAGAAATACTTTTTAAATTTTGGGGGTTTGGGGAGGCTTAACGCTTCGGGAGATGCTGCCCCTTCTCAGTTTTATTTTTAAAATGGAAAAGCCTTGCAAAAATCGAAGGAAAGAGGTGGAAGGGAAAAACATTTGGGTGACTTAGACAAAAATACTGCTGTTACTGTAAATTTAAAAAAAAATGATAATTATAATAAGGATGATGTCGAGATGACATTTTTGGTCATGATGACAGTGTTGATGTTTCGCATGAGGTTTTTGTTGTGTGTGTGTGTTTTTGTGTGTGTTTTAAAAAAAAATATAAAATATTTTATATATAATAAAAAAAATATATATATATATAAATATTATATATATATAAAATTAATATATATATATATATATATATATAAAATTCTTAAATATATATGTGTGTGGTGTGTGTGTGTGGTTGTGTGTGGGGTGAATTTTTTGGGGTGGGGTGGGGTCTGTGTGTTTTTGGGGTGTGTGTGTTTGTGTGTGGGGTGAGTACATATCTATATCCCTATACATTTTAATATAAATATATAAAATTCTATATATAATATATATAATATATATATATATTTTTATATATATATATTTTATATATTTTATATTTTGTATTTTATATGTCTGTATGTTTTTTTTATAAAATTTGTGTATAAAAAGTAAAACGTATATATATTAATATAAAATCTCTTTTTTTAATGGTGGGTTTAAAATGTTGAGGGGCCGGGGGGTCCACCCTGATACTTGATTTTTAATTTTTCATGCTGTGATGCTCTTGGATGGAGAAAACGTGGTAGGGCCCCCCTTTTCCTTTTTCCACGGAAGTGGCGATGTTAAACCTTTTTTTTTTTTTTTTTTAGGTAACATTCTCTCTATTTTTATCCGGGTTTGGGACCACCCACTGACTTGGGCTGGTTTGGGCCCACCCAGGGGCTAGGTAGGCATTAAAGGGTGAATTTCCCTTCCCCAAGGGAAAACGCGGCCGGTCGGTGACTCAAACCCTTTGAACTAAATTTGCCGTCGTGACAGTCCACCCCTCTAACCTTTTCGGCCCCCCGGGGCCCTTTGACGATCAGGGCTTCCATGATTTTTTTTGGGAAATTTAGAGCGGTGGTTTGCCTTTGGGCCTTCCCCCCCGGTGTTTTTTTTTTTTTTTTTTTTTTTAATAAATCCCCCTTTCTCAAATTTACCCGGCACTGACTTGGGGGTTGGCTTGGCCCCCAGGGGGCTAGGGGGATTTTCCTTCCCCAAAAGGGAACAACGCCCCGGGCCCGGGTGACTCGAACTCAATTACCGTCTGACATTTTTGGGGGGCCGAGCTCAAACCTTCGGCCACCGGGGCCCCATTTTATATATACATATATATATATAATTTTATATATATATATATAAAACATTTTAAAAATTGTTTTTGGGTATATAAGGGGTATATTTTTTTATATTATATATATATTTTAAAATATATATATTTTTTATATTTTATATATAATTT
>NC_051397.1:25579945-25587445 GCF_015228065.2 Penaeus monodon
AATAATTTTCCCTTAATCTACTTTTTTCCCCCCGTCTCCCCCGAAGTGGGTGTCTTTCACGCTGGTGTAGATGGGGGTTTTTATGGGCGCCCCACGAAGGCGAGGAGAGAAATCCAAGAGAAAAACGACGGGCCCCGGCATCTCATCCACGTTTGTGGCACAGCTTTTTGATTGTTGTTTCTTGTTGCCCTTTTTCGGGCCCCAGGATAGTGTGGGAAGGTCTTTGCCCTTGGTGCCTTTCCTCCTGGGGTTCCCGGGGAAAAAAAAGGGGCCGGGGGGAAGTTCCCTTTTTCCCACTTCCTTCTACACCTTTTTCATATTCTCGGTTTCTTGTCGTTTTCATCCCTTTTCCGTGGGCAGCAGGGAGATCCTGGTCCCTGTTCCCCTGCCCCCCCATAGGATTAAAAGTCCTTCATTAAAGGGAATGCTCTCGGGCCCTGGGGCCCCAAAAAATCCTCTGGCGCGATTTTTAGGCGAGCATCCTCTGCGGTGTTTCCGTCTCAGGGTGAATTTTTCTTCCAAAGGGTGGGGCCAAAAAAGGGTTTCGGGTTTTCCACCCCCCACATCATGACAAATTCCCCTTGAGCTTTTGGGGCCCCAGTGAGGTCCCTGTTTTCATCTTGCCGTAAGACGCCCAAACCCTTTCCCGCCCTTCAAATCATGGTGTGTTTCTTTGGTTAAAGGGGGACCCACTGAACAGGATTGGGAAAAGGCCCCACCCCATTCCACCCAACCTTAAAGCCAAGGCAAAAAAAAAATTTTTGCTTTTTTTAGGTAAACCCTTTTGGGCCCTTTAATGGTAGGGGCTTTGACCCAAATTGGATGCCCCCATTTCCCTTTTCCCATCTCCCATTTTTCTCGCTAGTCATTTTGAAAAAACTGTGATAATATTTTTCCCTCTAGTTTCAGTTTTTGGGTTTTTCCTTCCCCTAGGGGTTCGTTTTTTTTCTAATATCTTTTTTTTCTTTTTCTGCCTGGGTTTTTTTCCCCCCCTTGTCTGGTCGGCTTCAAATTGTTTGGTGTAAAATGGCCTGTTAGTTGTAGGGGAGTTCTGATGCTCGTGTTGATATTTTGCTTTGGGTTGGTGATTCCCATCCCTCCATTCTTGGGGGGCACTCCAGGATGGCCCTCTCAAAATCTGAAAGGGTTTCGCCCACCTGAGAGGGCTGGGATAAAAATCCCTTTTGGGTGTTGTTTTTCTGGGGGGCCTTAGGAGGTGTCCCATGTTTGGTCTTTTCCCTATCAATTTTCCATTTGGTTAAAACCAAAAGTAAATGGGGTTAAAGGGGTTTAGAAATGTGGTTCTTTTTTTTGCGTTTATTACTAAATTTTTAAATTCCCCTACCCACCCTTTCTACTCTGGTTTTCACATTTTTTCTTTTGTTTGTTTCAGTTCCTGGGACAGCTCCAAAATATTTCTCCCCACCTCCCTTAATTTGTTTTCCCAAAACTTTTCTTTTTTTTGGTTCAATTTTTCCCGGGGTTTTACAAAGGGAAAAAGGGACTTGGGGCATTTGGATGGAAACCTTGTGTTTGGCCCAATCCCTTTAAAAATCAGGCCCCACTTTTTCCTAAGGTAAATTTTATTTTTTCCCCTAAAACCTCCCAAGGTCACTGCATAGGCTACTTTTTCCCCTTCATTTTTTCATGGCTTATATGGCCCTGCAGTTTTAAATAAACCAAGGGGCAAAAATTAGCCATTGCCACTGAGTCCCCTTTGGGGTTTGTCCCCTGCATTTTCCCAATGGTGTCAAAATTTTTCTGTGTGTCTGCCCATATATAAATTGTTTGGGGGTTTTTCTTTTTAAAAATTTTCTCTATGTACATCGCCAGAATGGGGCTTTTTTTCCTGGTGTTATGGATTTGCTGCTTGACGGTTTATGTTGTTTTTTTTGCATCCACCAACAGAAACGCTCAGGTCGGGGTCACTGTTTTAGGGTTATCTTTGGCATGCACTGCTCCCTTCACCCCCTGCCTTCTGCCCAGCAAAAAATTTTTGCCGATTCCCTATGAAAGCCTTATACATTTTTTGTCACCCCCAGGTTTTGTTTTCCCCCTACATTCACCTTTGCATTTCACCAAAACCCAAAAAGGGGCGGCGCCTGGCTTCTTATCAAGGGCAATGGGGACGGTAACAGTGAAGGCCTCTATATCTTGGCAGGTGCCCCGGGTTCCCTTTTTTCTTTGCCTTTGGCTCCCAATCGTGTTCCCAAATTTTCTTTTCGAAACACTCCCGGGATCTGCATGGTTAGTATGTTCCTCCAGGTTTTTTGCATTTTTCCCTGGGGGCCCAACTCCCACCATTTTTTTGGGAGGGCGTTTTTTCCTTTGATTCTTCACCTGTAATTCTTCAAATATTGCTGCTGCTGGTGTGGGGGGTTCCTCTGTACATTGTATCGGGGACGGTTTTCTCTCGCGGGGGGGTGTTTTTCCCTGAGGGCCTTAGTGTATGTCATCAAAGGGGCCCCAAGTCCCCGCTTTATAATTTTATTTTCCCAAAGTGCTCTTTTTCCCTTTTGACACTTTCCCTTTTTTTTCATCATGCCCGAAAATTTTTGGCCTTTGTGCCCTTTCCCCTTTTCCCCTTTTTTCCAGGGGTTTTTCTTTCGTTTTTTTTTGGTTTTCCCTTCAGTTAGAACTCTCTTACTTCTCTCTTACACTTTTTCCATCCTTCTTCGCACGGCCTTGAGGTCCTCAGCTTTTTTTTGCCGGGCCAGGCGATTTTTTTGGGAGTAAGCGGTTGAAGTTTTCCGATGCGTTGTATATTCGCAAAGTAAAAAATTGATTTTTTTTAGGAATTCTTGCTTTGCATTCATTTGGAATTTAAAAAAGGTTTTGGGCTGAATGTGATATTTTTATTGTAGATTTCATTGGTAAAAGCAGTCGCCTTTTTCCAAAATTGTGGGTTTCCCGTATCACCGGGGGGAAAGTCTTGCCCGGTTGACGTTACGCTTGTATTACTCTCATCCCCCAAGTTTCTGCCACCTTTTCCTCTAATTTGTGTGTCGTCAGTGCCCCCCTTTTTGACTTGATTTTGATTTTGACACAGGGACCTCTTCGACATTTTGGAGCAGGGTCCTTTGTTTTACTACACACACACATCTTATACGTTTCGTTTTGGAATGTGAAACAAAAGTTTACTTTCGTCATTTTCACTTTTTATTTTGATTTTGGGGTTAAGATTTTTTGAAGCCCCCATTTGTTTTTTTTTTGTTTTTTTTTGTTTTGGGTTGCTTCCGCTGTTTATTTTGCGGGGGTTTTGTCCCGGGGGAGTGAGAACGGGGTGGGGTTTTAATAAGGTTTAACCCGATTTTCCCCCCCCCCCCCGGAACCCTTAGCCTCCCCCGGGCTATCCATGGGGGGACCCCCGGCCTGTGTCAAATAATCCCGACTCCCCTCAGGGGGTTCGGGGTGCGACTCGGCTGAACCTAGTCCTTCCCCGCCGGGGCCCACCCCACAGCAGAAACCCTCCGGGGGGAAAAATTGCAACTTCTCGCGGGGGGGCTGGGGCGAACCGCCGCCCCTGGGAAATAAAGAGGCCAAACACGTTACCATTGTACAAAAGCCCGGGGGCAAAAGGGGTGAGGCAGGTTTGGTTTTTTACACAGGCGGGGCCATGTGCCGCGGAGTTGCCAAATTTTTTTCCCTTTTTTTTTCCCAAATATAAATTTTTTTTAAAGGGGAAATTTTTTCTTATCAAAAAAAACATTACAAAATTTATTTTCGTCATCCCAAAATTAACTTTTAAATTTTACTTAAAATTTTCATTTTAAGCGTCTGCTAACCCTAGGGCAAAAATCTTTCCCATAAGACGGGGACGCCTGTTGTTGGCCCTAATCTAGTTTTTTTTTTTCTTATTTTTTCTTCGCTTCCTCGTGATTTCTGGCTGAACTTTTTCTTTAATTTCCCCAATTCATTTGGGTGGGGGGGAATAATTTTTAAGCGGGTTGGGGGGCCGGACTGTGTCAATTCCAAAAAGGGGGAGTTCTCACTGGGGCCCCCAAAACCTTAACAATTTTTAGTGGGAGGTTGGGAACAAAAATAAATAAAAACAAGCAAAGTACGAAAAAAGAAAAGATGGACCAAACGTCACGGCGGGGGTTTGGCATTTCCACTTAGGGGGGTTTGAGTTCCGGTGATGATTTTTAGTTTTGGGGGGGTTGAGGCGGGGTGGGGGACGTTTGCAAACTAACTTCGGGGTCAGGACTTAAGTATCCAAGGGGAAATTTTTCAAAATACCCAGAAGACTTGGGGTCTTATTAGGGTAGTTATTTTCCCGGGAATCCCTTATATTTTTTTAGCCCCTAACAAAAAAAATCGATCTAGTGAGTAAGTTCTCTGGGCTAAATTTGGGAAATTTTTTTTGGGGAGCCCCAAAAACCCCCCACCGTCCTCTTTTTTTGCCCTTTTTTGCCCCTCTCTTTTCCCCCTCTCCCCGCTCTCTCCCTCTTCTCTCTCTCTCTCCCCCTCTGCTTTTCTCTCCCCCATCTTTTCTCTCTCTTCTCTCTCTCTCTCCCCCCCCCTCTTTTTCCTTTTTTCCCCCCCTCTCCCCCCCTCCCCTTCCCCCTTTTTTTTTTCCCTCCCCCTTCCTTCTTTTCCCCCCTTTTTTTCCTCTTTTTTCCTTCCTTCCCCCCTTTTTAACCGGGGCCCCACCCTTCCCTCCCCCTTTTTTGGGTCTCTTTCTTCCGGGGGGGGGCGGGGGGGGGATTTTCTTTTGGCCCCAAAGGGGGCCAAACGGGCGAAGTAAACGGGGGGAAAGGCCCAAAAAAACAAGGGGGATTTTTTTTTTTTTGGGGGGGGTTTGGAAAAGGGGAATTTTCGGGTTTCCCCCCAAAATAAAATTAAAATTGCCCCGGGCCCCCCGGGTTTTCCTTTTTTTTTTGAAACCCCCTTAACAGTTTAAAACCCCCTTTTCTTAAGGGGATTTGGGGCTTAGGGGGCCTTTTCTTATCTTTAAAAAGGGGCCAGTCCTCGGGAAGGAATTTTTGACGTTCTTAAAAAAGAAAAATGATAACGGGGGGAGGGGGGGGGGAATTGACGTGGGGGGGGGTTTGGGAAGGGAAAAGTAAGAGGATAGGGGATAATTTAAGGGTGAAAAAAGGGGCTGGGGGGGTATTAATGGGGAAAGAGGTTTAAAAGGGGAAAACGAGGGGGGAGAGAAGTGGGGATTTAAAAGTATAATAGTTGGAGAATTAAAAAATTTAAAAATTTTTTTGTCCCTTTGGTTTGGTTTTAAAATTTAAGAAAATTTCCCCGGGAAAAAAAAAGAAATACTTAAAACGCACTTATTTTTGGTATATTTTTTTAATATTTAAATTATAAATTATAAAATTATTTAATTTTATTTTTATTAATATAAAAACGCAATACTTTTAAACCCAAAACCACAAAAAAAAGGAAAAAAATATTTTTTTATATACATAAAAAAATTTAAATTTTAAATAAAACAAAAAAAAAAAAAAGGGAAACAACTATAAAAAAAAGAGAAAGAAAAAAAAACAAAAAAACAAAAAAAAAAAAAAAAAAAATATTTCATTTTTTACAAACAACACAAAAAACACCACGAAAACCACACACACACACACTTTTTTGTTTTTTTTTTTTTTTGGTTTTTTTTTTTTTTTTGTGTTGTTCATAAAAAAAAAAAAATTATAATTATATATTAATATAAAATAAATCAAAAAAAAAAAAAAACACACACACACCCCCTTTTTTTTTGGGGGGGGGGAAACCAAAAAAAAAAAAAAAAAACCCAAAAAAAAAAAAAAAATAAAAAAAAAAAAAGGTATTGGGTGTGTGTTTTGTGTGTGTGGTGTGTGTGTGTGTGTGTGTGTGTTGTGTGTTGTGGTGGTGTGTTTTTCGGTTTTTTTTTTTTTTTTTTTTTTTTTTTTTTTTTGGTATATTATATATTATATATATAATTTTATATATTATATATATATAACCAAATATTTTTTTTGTTTGTTTGTTTCTAATAGATATATATAAAATTATATTAAAATATTATTTTATATATATATATATAAAAGATATATATATTATATATATTATATATTGAAATTTTTTTTTTGTTTTTTTTTTTTATTTTTTTTTTTCTTTTTTTTGTTTCTTTTGGTGTGTGTGTGTGTGTGTGTGTTTTTGTTTTGGGGTTGTGTGGGTGTGTGTGTTGTATATATTATATATATATATAATTTTATAAAATTATATAAATATATTATTATATATTATATATATATGGATTGAAAAATTATAACAATAAATAATTTATATATTATTATATATTATATATGAATGTATATATAATTAAATTTTATAAAATATAATATATACTATTTAAAAGAATAATATTTTTTATATTATATATTATATAATATATATTTAATATATATATATAATATATAATATATATAATGTAAATTATATATATAAAAATATATTATATATATATTTTATATTATATATATATAATATATTATATAAAAAAAATATATATTTTTTTTTTTTTTAAAATTATTTATATATAATCAATATATAATATAAAATATAATTTTATAATTAAAATTTATAGATATTTTTTTAATATAATATATATTAAAATATATATATATATATATATTTTATATAATTGTTTTTTTTTTTTTTTTTTTTTTTTGTTTTTTTTTTTTTATTTTTTTTTTTTTTTTTTGTTTTATTTTGTGTGTGTGTGTGTGTGTGTGTGTGTGTGTTTTTTTTTAAAAATTCATTTTTTTGTGTTTAAAAATAAAAAATATTTATTATATTATAATATTATATATTTAATATATTTTATTAAATTTATAAAATATCTTTGGGGGTGTGTGTGGTGTGTGTGTGTGTGTGGGGGTGTGTGTGTGTGGTGTTTTTGTGTGGGGGTTGGGGTGGGGTTGTGTGTGTGTGTTTTTGTGTTTTTGTGTGGGTGTATTTTTGTTGTGTTTTTTTGGGGTTTATTTTTTTTTATTATGGGATTTTTTTTTTTTTATATAAAAATCTAAAAATTTTATATATAAATTTTATATATATAATATTATATATATATATATATAAAAAAAATTTTTTTTTTGGTGTGTGTGTTGTGTGTGTTGTGTGTGTGTTGTGTGTGTGTGTGTGGTGGTTTGGTTTGATTTAAATTGATTTGGTTATATTTTTAATAATTATAATTTTATATATATAAAATATATATATATATATATATATAAAAAATTTTAAAAAACAAAAAATAAAAATATTATATATATATATATATATAATATAAAATATATATATATATATATATATATTTTAAATATATATTTTTTTTTTTGGGGGGTTTTTTTTTTTTTATTTATATAAGTAAAATATGGGGATATATTAGTTTTTTTATATTTTATATATATATATATCTTATATATATTATAATATATTTTTTAATAATCTATTATAATTTTTAATAAAATTTTTGTTAAAAATATATATTATATATATATATTATATATAAAATATAAA
>NC_051397.1:25597445-25605078 GCF_015228065.2 Penaeus monodon
GGGGTGGGGTGTGTGTGTAAACATTTAATTACAAAAATCTACAACACCCACACCACACACACACACACACACACACACACACACACACAACACCCCCATAAATATTATTATATAAAAATATTTTTATTTTATATATATATATATATGTGTGTGGTGTGTGTGTGTGTGTGTGTGTTGGGGTGTGTGTGGGGGTGTAGGTATAGATATAGATTGAGTTTAAATTTTAAATTTTTTTCCCGTATTTAAAACAAAGGGAATTTTAAAAAATTTTAAATTTTTGTCAATCACTAAAAAAACTCTTTTTTCCCCCTTTTCAGGCAATTCAGGGCGGGTTTACCCCAAATTCCTGCGCCCAAAAATTTCTCTCCTTTGGAGAACAAACATAACCCCCAACGGGGAAAATGAGGTAGTATATCCTAGACTTTTCCCAATCAGGGGGGTCCCGATCCCAAATTTTAAAAAAAACTGTTCTCATCCAGGTGGGATGAGTGGTTGTTAAACAAACAACAGAAATACGTTGTTACGCGCGCGAGACATGCCCTTCCACATCCACGACACACACACAAACACTGTGCAAGAAGAACATATAAATATATATGTGTGTGTATATGTGGGGGTGGGTGTGTGTTTGGGGTGTGTGGTTTTGTGTTGTGTGTGTGTGTGTGTTGTGTGTGGTTTTGTGGTGTGTGGGGTGTTTTGTGGGTGGGGTGGGGGGTTTGTTTTACACGCACAATATACAGTGTATAATCTTACATATACACAATATATATGGGATATATTACAATATAATATATTTATATATAATATATATATAAATATAACGTAAAAATTTTGTCTGTGGTATACATATACATTTTATTATAATATTATATATATATTTTATATATATATATATATTTATATATTTTATATAAAATATATAAAATATACGTAAATTTTTATGTCTGTGTTTTATACCTATCAATAATATATATATATATAATATATATATATATAATATATTATATAAAAATGTATATACAGGGGGAAAATTTTCTGTATATTGTTAATACGTAATATATGTGTGCATAAAAACACACCACACACACAAAACCCCACACACACACACACCACACACACACACCAAAACACACACACACACACACAAAACACACACACACACACTATAGTAAAAAATACATAAATGGGGTAATATATGCATTTTATATGATACCAGACACCACAATAATTTTAATATATAATTTTAAATATATATATAATTATATACATATTTTATATGGAAAAAAAGATAAAGGTTTTCGGTGGTATGAATGGGCGTGAATGTTTTGAAAACCCAAATACCCAATGGCCCCTTAAATTTGCATAATACGTGTGATTTGAAAGAATGTTTATATTTTTATTTAAAATTTTACATTCAAAAATATGTAAAACGGTGGTCATACTCATAAAACGAAAAAGGAAAGGGGGAAAAAAAAGCAAATAGTGAAAAAAAAAGGGGCCCTTAATAGTGGCGCTACAACCGATAAACAAAAATTTGAAAAGGGAGAGTGGTTTTTTCGAGGGGAGTGTGGGCCCCCCGCCTTGAAGAGGAGCATGTCAAAGGTTTAACTCATGCTTTCTTTTGACGGAATAAAAGGAGACTTATGCTTGCTCTCGGGCTTTTTAACCCGCCCCCGAGTTTCAGACCAAAAAATTTAGACAGCCAAAAAAAAAGCGGACAAAGGCCGGGCCATAAGGGGAAAAAGGGCCCGGGCCCAAAACCAGAAAATTCGCAAAACTAAAGCAAGCCAAACAAACTTGACTGAAAGCCTTCCCGGGGAGGGACAGTGGTAACGTGTCGGCCTCTCAAACCGAGGGGTCGGCACCACGGGGAGGTAAGGGCTAGGTTCAGCGGGTCAGCACAACTGACCACGTGAGCGAGTCGGCATTTGTCAACACAGGCCGGGCTCCCTTCATACATGCAAAGGGAGGCCAAGCTTTGCATATCGACTGAAGGGGGACCCAAAATTTTGTCTAAATACTTTCTCCTACGAATCCTCGGGACCTTGGGCGCCGCTTATCATCGCCACAAAGTACCGGCAGAGAGACCCGGGGTGGGGTGGGCGGGTGGGTGAAAAACAGCAGTTTGGGGGTTAGGCAAGTATATGGACAAGTAAATGTACGTGCCCCGAATAAGCGCCGGCCGTGTGTCAGCCAGAGCGGGCCCCGTACCCGGGACCCGATTTCCGCCGGGCCCCCTTTCCCCCCAGGGCAAGGCTCCCTGACCTTCGAGGCTGTCGGGGCCGCCGGCGGTATCGACGACGCCAGCATCTCCTCGTCTTCCTCCACTTCGCGGAAAACAAGAAAGCACGGACGAACTGTGTGTGCGAACTATAAGTGCGCAGCATTGCGTAGTGACTATGTCCGACGTGACAGTGTGTTCACGTTTCGTGTTACTAGCCTGTGTTCAAAACCCCCCGTGAACTTTGTGTGTGGGCCAAAATCCTCGTGTCCCAGTGTAGTTCAACCTTTTCGTGTTTTTAGTGTATTTCAAACCCCCCGTGTTACTAATGTTGTTTACCCCTCGTGTTTTCTAGTGTGTGTTCACCCCTTCGTGTTTTAAGGGTGGTTTACCCCTCGGGTTACTAGTGTGTGTTTTACCCCTCGTAAAGCTAGGTGTGTTCCCCCCCCGTATTACAGTGTGTGTTCACCCCTCGTTTATATTTTGGGTTTTTCCCCCCCCG
This sequence comes from Penaeus monodon, assembly GCF_015228065.2. Lineage (NCBI taxonomy): Eukaryota > Metazoa > Arthropoda > Malacostraca > Decapoda > Penaeidae > Penaeus > Penaeus monodon. The sequence continues at coordinate 25,600,169 of NC_051397.1, forward strand.
TGTTTACCAGTGTGTTCACCCCTCGTTTTTACTAAATGTGTTCACTCCTCGGGTTTACTAGTGTGTGTTCAGGCAACTGCCCACCTTCCCAAGACAGTTTCGCTTCACTCGCAATGATAAGCAATGAATTCCAGGAAACAGATCATCAGAACGCCCTACGAGGTACATGGCCATGCATGTTTGAGAAATTTAGAATCAAGTGTTAGCACTATGAAGTAACGAAAAAAATTAAATTAATAAATAATTGAGCCCGTCACAGTGTAATTTCCCTTAAAAGCATAATTCTTAAGAGACTTCTCGTAAGTTGAAAGCAATAACGACTCTAAATACTATAATCCTGTTGCATCATCATCATCATCATCATCATCATCATCATCATCATCATCTTGGATGCCACTCAGTCGCTAAGATTGTTCAACAGTTATCCTGTGAGCCACATTATATGTTATGTTCATGTCTAGATCTCAGATAGGTGTTGATTTCACGAACACCTATGATTTCTCTGATTTCTCTGGTTTTTGGCCAAGGGGAAATATAACGAAGTATTTAAACATTTCATATAGCTGACATTAATATAATACTAAAAGCATTCCATAAATAACATCATGTAAAATTTCTAAAGGACAGAGAACTAAATTTAAATTGTGACATACTTAGTTGCACAAAAAAGAAGAAAATATGGACTGTAGCAATAGAATAGAACCAAATACGAGAAATGAACGTTATATGCACAATTGGTTAGAGTTTGATGACTGCTTTATACACAAATCTATCTACAAACTAATGCCCCTTCGTTATAGGTTGTCACACCAGCCTGTACGCCAGATCAAACACTTTGGATAACGAAAAAGATTATCTTACCAGGGTACGGGGTGGGGGCTCTCGCGGTAAACAGTATATTTTTCAGGAACGCAGTAACTAAACATGTAATAAAAACTCCTCACCAAAGGCCATCGGTGGGACGGTGGGAGTAATGAATTGTTGTTTTTAGTTCATCTTTCTGATCTTAATTTAATCATTTTCTCAATAATTTTATAACTAAAATGCTGGTGAGTTTCGAACTGTGGGAAAAATTCGCTTTCCTAAATACGTGACTGCATGATTAAACATGGAAAAGCGATTGGGAGAAGAATATAAGTATTAATAATTCAATTAAAACCATGCTATACTATTAGCTAATACGATATCTATGACTTTTCTATCAGATTATGAATGTATATTAAATGTAGGATTGGACCTAAAACGGTGTTTTGACGAACCCCGGAAGTAATTTTGCTCCCTAGTCTCAATTTACTTTGTTTCTGTCAGAGTGATAATCTTCGAACCATGAACATAGCGTTGTATCATAATAAAGTGGTGAGTTATACGTTAATTTTGTGTTATTTCCTAAAGCATATGATAGTTAGTAACTGATTAGTTTCCGTTATATTGTTATTTTCAAAAGATTGATTCAAGTTACAATACCTGTCTAATTATACGAACATATGATTTTGTCCACCTATTTTTGAAATGTGGATGAAAATGGTTTGTAGTTACTAAGGGTTCGTAGCTAAGCTGTGTAGGGGAGCGGACGCGGGGCTGATGTGGTTTTGTAATTATTTTTGGGTATTTTTTTCTCTTCCCCAAGTGGTTTTTTGGGTTTGTGGTAATTTTGGTTTCGTGTTGCTCCGGGTTTTATATATTTTTTTCCAAAATATATTCCGGCGTAATTATTTCTGATACCCCGTTTAAAAAAATTGGGGTTATTGACGAGTCATTACCCAGTTTAGATTATTTCCTCCAGTGTTTCATTTTTTTCCCTAACTTCTAATGTGCCATTTCCTGATAATGTTGGGATTTCAGTGATTAAGTTCATGGATTATATGGTAATATGAATTGAATTAAAATGGGGAGGTATTTTTTTATAAGGTCTGATGGCTACATCATTGCCAAGTATTCCTTGGGATTTAACAAATTATATTATATTTCGATAGGTCCTCAGTAAAAGAATTTAAAATTTTTCTTTGGATTTTCTGATTTTTAAATTTAAACAGATAAGCGATGGTAAACGCCCCAATGCAGCTTACCTGTTCTTTCCCAAAAGGCCCTTGCTTCCCTCCATCTGAAGTTTTTTTCCTTTTTATCTGCCCCCCTAAACCAAACTCACTTTTGTATGTTCTAAAAAATAATTGGGGGTTTTTATTTATTAAATTTTTTTTCCTGTGCTTACTCTAAGATATTGAAAAAAGTTATTGATTTTTAAAAAATAAAATCTGTAAAAAATTTCCCAGTGTAGGCAACTCATTTCCTCTTCTTCCTCTGATTTCCCAGGGAAGAAAATGGATCCTGGGCGTCTTTCCGTCTTTTGAAATTTCAAAGGTTTTTTAAGACCCTTTCCCGAAAAGGTTTCCAGAGACCTAAAAATTACATTCCACGGGTTATATTCCCCCCCAAAAGGCACTCCCAGCCGAAAGAAAGGGGAAAAGGGCAAAAAGAATTTAAAAAGGTAGCTTGTCAACCTGAAAAAAAGGGAATACCCTAAATTTGGGCCCGGGGAAATTTCCCATGAAAAATTGGGGGAAATTTGCAACATCTGATAGCTTCATGTAACCCAGTTTGTGTATGCCCACTATGGGACTTTTGATAATGGACCTCATGGAGGAGTGGTATTGATGGCACGTCAGGATATTTCCTTTCACGCCATCCACCTACAAACGATACTGCAGGTAAGTGCCGTGAGGCTAGACCTGACATGACCTTACACTGTTGCATCCATCTATTCTCCTCCATATAATCTCAACATAGATGATTTGAAGATCTACTTGGACAGTTGTCTCATCCATTTCTACTCTTGAAGATTTCATTTCCGGGACAGAAATTTTTTTTCTGATTAAATGGAGAGGGTAATGGAGACATAGAAAGAAACTGCGAGAGATTAGAGATGACCTTGGTAACTGGGTGACCAGTGTCCATACCTACTGAGTAGTAGAAGTTGTGTTTTACAAAAGGGTTTAGAATCGGGCGCAAAGAGAAACCCAAATGATGGGCTGATGATGGGGTAAAAATGAAGCACGGTTTTTGAAGGGTCCAAGACCCATTAATTGGGCGCACATGTAGTTTGGGAAAAATTTGCAGCCTTTCAACCAAAGACCTTTCCCCCTATGCCTGAAAAATTTTTTGAGGAGAATTGGGGGACAGAAAGGCCTTTTCATGTCCCCAAGGGGGAAATACTATTTTAAAAATAAATTTAAATATGCATAAAAATTTTTTTTCAAAAACTATTCTTTTTTTAAAAAGTAATAGTTTTTGTTTTATTTTTTTTTTTTTTAAAAATATTTATTTTTTTTTTTTTTTTTTCAGAGACTATTTTATTTAAACATTTTAATCCCACAAGGTATTTGCCGCTAATGACCTTAGCTATTTCCGTGGCAGATAACTGTAATGAATGAATCAATCAATGAATTTTTGGGTTTTCCCGATTCGAACTGAAATTCGCTATGATAAAATACTGTCTTGCCTACTACGGCATTGCGCAATGATTTGCTTTTTCTTTGCAGTGGTTTACAATCTGTATATTTTACTATGAAAACTCTTAGCTGAAGCCTGCATGGCCACTTTCCTCATACATATGAAACACATTCTTTTCAGAAGCATTTTAGAAGCCTCCTTAATAACGTTTGTCTGTAGGACGTAAAAGGATGGAGAAAGCATTTCTTTTAATCCTACAATGTTCAACAAATAATCGAAACCGGAAATGCATAATTTTCACAATGTGTGTGTGTGTGTGTGTGTGTGTGTGTGTGTGTGTGGGTGTGTGTTTGTGTGGGGTGTGTGTGTGGGTGTGTGTGTGGGGTGTTGGTGTGTGTGAGTGTGTGCGCACGCACACACACACATATAATATATATAATATATATATATATTATATATATTATATATATTATTTTAATATCATTTTAATTTTATTTCAAAATATAAAGATGGACCCTTTGTTTTTTAACTTTAAAATGCCGTAATTCATCATATTGTCAAACGGCGACCGTAAAGTTCTTTTTTTTGTTTTCCTTAAAAAATAAAAATGTGAGAAGATATAAAACTTCTTATCATGACTAATCAAATAATAAAAAAAAAATTTTAACAAATTTTTTTTGAATTTATTCCTTCCACATTCTTTAAGATTATTCCTTTATGCTAAATTTAAAAGGGCGTTTTCTAGGAATGGGCATCGAGCGACCCTAAAAAATTTTCTTTTGTAGAAACGCTTTCCCTGAACTGGAGGATTTGTTGGTCAAGCCTTTCGGTAGGCTTTCTATTATATTGCTATTAAAGCAGATTCAAATGACCGTGCTTTATTCGCCTGCCGCTTTGGAAAGGGGGTAAACCCCCAAAAATATTTGTATTCCATTTACTGGTAAACACCAACACAACACAAAACAACACACACCCACACACACCACACACACACAAAACACACACACACACCACACACACACACACACAACACCACACACACACACACACCCCCAAAAAACCCCAAAAACGCAAAAAACACACACGTACAAACACACACACACACACACGCACGCGCACACACACTCAGCGTATGTTTCAAAAGGAAATTTAGAATAAAAATTAAAATAAAAAACTGCCATTTCCAACAAAAGAAAAATTTCCCGCAGGGAGGGATATTGTAGTCCCCCCCAAGGGTCCCTTTGGGGCATTAACCTCTGCGAGACGGGAGGGATAATGACGTCTGAATAACATGTAAAAGACAGTTATCGACAGGCGGAGGGACTGTGGTTGGATGGGCTGAGTTCAGTGGTTCTCTGAAAAAATAACTGGCTACGTCACAAAAAAGCAATAAAAAGGCCAAAATTAAAGGGAAAAATTTTTTAAATTTTTTTTTTAAAAGAAAAAGGAACCCCCAAAAAAAA
>NC_051397.1:25620178-25625178 GCF_015228065.2 Penaeus monodon
CATATCTATCAGAGATGGTTGGTAGTTCAAGCCAGGTCCATACGGATTGCTATTGACGTCTCCCTCTCCTATTTTATTCTTTATCTTTGTGAATAAAACACAAAACGAAAAAAAAAATGAAAATTAAAAACGAACATTCAAAACCCCCAAATTATATAAATAACCGGCTAGTGGTACTTAACACCCCCTCTTCTCTGTTGCCTTTCTTTTTTCTCTTCTATCTGGCCCTTAAACAAGAATAATATTACTAGAAAAAGTATCCACAGACAGTGACTTCAAGACATGCATTAAGGAACCAAGAGATTCTGGCATTATCATCGTTATCGTGGTTAGTAATATAATCATGTTATGATTTCATTACTTTTATGGCTGCTGTCATCGAAATAATGCTAAAAAGACTTACTTCCTCATCAGTTCATCACCCTCATCACTAACATTACCACCACAGTCATCATAACACCAATAAACACCATGATTATCGTCATTAATGTCATCATACCATTCACATCACTAGTGGTTGGCGTAATCAATTACATCGATTACAGTGAAATTTCACTATAATTTGCAGTGAACGATTACCAAACGATTACTCCCAGTGTCACACAACCCCACACACACACACACCACACACACCCCCACACACACACACACACCAACCACACACACACACACCACAACACACACACACCCCACACACAAATACACACACGCACACAAATACACACACGCAACACACACACACATACACACACAGCAAGAAGAAAAGAGAAAAAAAAGATGGAAAAAACTGACCTGCGATGTTAAATTAAAATCTTCGGCTTCTCAATATATATCAGCTGTTTTCTCGACGGAGGAGGCGCTCGTCTTACATGACCTAAGTGAAGGCAGCAAAATAGTTGATTATATTACTTGGTTCTTTGAAGGTTCGTTTATTCATCTGATTTCCTCTCGTGCTTGTTTGTTCCTTACATTGCCCTTTATTACATCTTCGTTCTGGAAATTCGATGATGTATGCGGTAAAATATCTAGTACAAATGTAAAAAACGAATGAAATATGCAGTATAAATATACCATTCAGACAGTTTGCAATACAAAGATACGAGTATTTAAATGTAACTTCTAATAAGAATCTAATTTTAGGTGCTATAAAATCCAATAGTACCCGTAATATCTGGCACACACAAACTATCTAATGCGACTCCCAAATATTGCAAATTACCAACGACGTAGAGTCTAAAAACATATCTAATTAAAGTAAGCTTTGTGCGGACATTCTCATCGCGTAAAGTAAGAGACAGCATGCCGCTTTAAAGGGGAGTGGGGGGGGGGGCGAAACACGCCATGAACAAATGAAAACTCTTAACTTCGTCTGATCTCTTTTTAAGATGTAGAGTTGTCTTCTAATTGCACAAGTGAGGAATGGGAAGTGTTCAAATGGCTTTCTTGGTCATGGCTGGATAGATTATGTTTATCGAATTGAATATTAATATCATCATCACATAACGTCATCGTCATCGTCATCATCCTCATCACATATAATATCATCGTAAAACGTCGTCATCAACATCATCATCATCATCATCATCATCATCATCATCATCATCATCATCATCATCATCATCATCATCATCATCATCATCATCATCATCATCATCGTCATCATCATCATCGTCGTCGTCTTCCTCCTCATCATCATTATCATTATCACTATTGTTGATGTTGTGAGTTTACATAACATTTTTGGGTACCTTCTTTGCCTCCATTTGCCATACACTGAGATTTCATATTCAAGTCGTTATAATTATCTCTCTGTTCTCTTTAGTTATTGTCTCGTGCCAAATGGACGTCACATCAATAAAAAACCCACGTCTTTGTTTTTTTTTTTCAATTAGTATGATATCTGATTTGTTGTGTTCAAACTTTTAAACAGTATGAATTGGGACGTCCCATAAAATCTTTTCTGACGGTTTTTGTAGAACATATTCACGATGACGCGGTAGATAAATTTTAAAAACAATCAGTCAATTTTATCCTGACACCAACAGTAGAAAGGCTGCCAACCAAGGCTAAGACCCCTTCCCAGCCTCCCCCCCTAACAAAAGCCGCCTTACCGCGGTGGGGGGGGGGCTTGAGGTCCCAATGATCTGATGAGCCAGACCCAGGGGGCTCCCCAAATACTGGAGGGGGTCACCAGGAGTGATGAGACAAAATGGCTCCTGGTGCACCAAGGCCAATGGTTCTTTTCCAAAATTGGACAGGGAGAACTCTCCCACGTGTGTTTGCCGTGCATGGCATCCCGTATTACCAGGAGACCGGAGTCCTGGATGTTGAGGCAATGCTGCACGCTGCGCCTGCAGCTAGCAACACACCTCTTTGGTCCTCTATTCTGGTTAGATGGGTGGCTTGATCAAGGCCCGGACAAGTCAATCGGCTGGTCAAATATGGCTAGGTCAAGCAGACACTGTTCATTCAGTAGCGCATAGGTCCCGCGACTGCCACCAGTATTGCAATAGTGGCTGTGTATTTTTCCTCATTACTCCTGTAGTGTTGGGATATTTTGAGCCCAACTATAGTTTCCCCTTGTTGGACTCCATGGTGGGGGGGGGGGGGGGTGGGGAAATAAAGGGACTTCTAATTTGTATGAGTACTACAAAGTTCCCAAAGATCTAGCTCTCCCCCTAAACGACCTACGCAATCCCAGGCCATTCCTTCTGGAAATCAGATGTCACTCTGGAACCTTTCCAGCTTCCAAAGGGCAAGAATGGAATTGCAAGGTTTCCCCGGAATCCCAAACCAGGTAATGAGAAAACCCCTCCTCAGTCCATTAAGGAATTCTTACCTGGTAAATATGAGAATTTTTCATATAGCAAGTACCTAGTTGTAAAGACCACTGATGGTGTATCAATCATGGATCTTGTTATTTTTGAAGTACATCAGAAAATAGTTGAGGTATGTCAACGTGATCCTCGCATCACCCCACAGCGACATGGTAGCCTGATAGTTGCGGTTTCGCCACCAGACGAGAGTGACCGTCTGAGTGCGAAAAGTGACATTCCTGGGGGGTCAAGTTTCAGTTTTTCCTCACAAAACCCTCAATCATGTAAAGGAATTGTCTTTCCCGAGACCTGATGAGGTATTCTGAGGAGAAACTTGTAGAGGAACTAGAGAATTTTTAATGAAGCGGCAGTTAAAACGTTTTAAGAAGAAAGTTGATGGTTTGGAACAGTCAACACCAGCTCTCCTTCTAAAATTTTAACACGTTAGTCCTTCCGGAATCAGTTAGGTGGCATGGTACACCTCAAGGTAAAGCCCTATGTGCCCAACCCATGCAGTGCTTTCACTGCCCGGGTTATGGGCATGGAGCTAACAAACGTGTAAAGTGTAAAGTATTTTGTAAAGTGTGGTACAACAAAGGGCATCAAGGAGATGGGCAACTGTCCGGTCCAATTTTGCTGTTACCCTGCAAAGAAGCTCAGGAAGCTTTTTCAAAGCAACATAAAAGGTACAAATTTGAAAAATGAGTATTTGGTAATAAGGAGCAAGGAGAAAGTTAGTTTTTCAGAGGCAAAGCGACATGCCATGTGCTGTTTGCACAGTCAGGTAGGTCCTTTTCTTCGGTTCTAGCCCATCCTCCTTCCCACCAAACCTTTGCCCTCCAGTGTTTTTACACCACACATTCTGCCTCTTCCTTTAAATCTCAGTCCCCAATTGCTGAAAAATGCCTTTGTGAAATGTTCCACTAGAAAAGGAGTAGGAGTGAGGGTCTATTGAGGAGGGCACCTCCCCAAAATAAGGTCTTTGGAGCCATCAGTTAAGGCTCCAGAGGCCTCAACGGTGACAGCTCCAGCTGCCACCACATTCACAGGGGGCCCCCGCTGTAGGCTCAGGTACAACTCTTTGCCCAGGCAAAAGGGAACCTGAGCCCGTTCAAAAGAACTCATCTCAGACTGGGGTCTTTGGAGCCGTCAGGAAGGGCTCCAGGGGGGCTCAAAGGTGACAGCTCAAGCTGCCACCCATATCCACAGGGGCCTCTGCTGCTAGGACAGAATGCCCCTGAAGTAAAGGCTCTGGTCCTTCTTTGCCCAGGCAAATAAATCCTGAGCTGTCCAAAGGAAGCCTGTGGAAACTAGTTCCACAGGTAAACAACCATTAAAAAGGTACCCCCAGAATCCTGGAAAGGGACAACCTAAAGGTGTGGGGCAAAACCATGACCACAGTTGTGCCAAACACCTTATGAAGAAGTAATCTGAAGAACTGGATACCGCAATCCATTGGAACTGTCAAGGAATTCATGCAAAATGGGAAGAACTGCAACATCTGATAGCTTCATGTAACCCAGTTTGTGTATGGCTACAAGAGATTATGATCAGGGAAAATTGTCCCCATTTCCCTGAGAGGATTTCCCAAAATTTAAGGGCCCTTATGGGGCCTTTGACAATGGAAACCCCATGGAGGAGTAGCAGGAATAGGACGTCAGGATATTCCCTTCCAGGCCATCCCCCTACAGACAACACTGCAGGTGAAGGCTTTGAGAATAGGCTTGACACGACCTTACACTGTTGCATCCATCTACCTTTCCCCCACATAATCTCAACATACATGATTTGGAAAAAACTACTTGGGCAGTTGCCACATCCATTTCTACTTTGGGAGATTTCAATGGTCGGCTCACCTCTGGGGAGGACACTTTGTCCAACCCTCGAGGAAGGGCCTTTGGGGTCCTTGTTCTTAAGAGTAGATGCAGTTTACTGAAACAGTGACACTCCCCCACATTTCCAAATTCAAACTGGGACATTCTCTAATATAGACTATCAGTAGGCTCACCTGATTCACAGTTGAACTTCACTGGCAAGTCATGGAAGACTTACATGAAAGCGACCACTTTCCAATACTTTTGCAGGGTGAAGGGTATTCCAGTACAGGGATGGCGACTTGAACATTCGGACTGGAATCTTTTTAGATCAATTGCAGTATTGTAAGGATCTGTGGATGATTTCCAG
>NC_051397.1:25640178-25642678 GCF_015228065.2 Penaeus monodon
TATATATATATATATATATTATATATATATACATATATATATATACTATATATATATATATATATATATATATATATATTTATATATAATTTTCTATATCTGTGTGTGTGTATGTGTACATACACACATGAATGCATGCTTGCGTATATTTATTGATATATTTATAGTTATACATTTGTTAAAATATAATTTATTGCCTTACTCCCCATCGTTCTTTCTTTAATTTAGTTCTCTCATTGCAAGATATCATGCACTTGTTCTACGTACAAAGTCTTCTTTTTAAAATATTTTTGTTTTTTGTCTACCTTTATATCCATCATTCCTATATTCCTCTAATTCTCCTTCTAACTTTCTCTCTTCGCCAACTTCTATATCTTTCTATCTGTCTGTCAATCCTCTCTCTCTCTCGCCCCCCCCCCTCTCTCTCTCTCATTTTTAATCCAGAAAATCAGCCTCCATTCTAAAGAAACTGTGTTGTGAAAACGTATATGCATTACCGTTCACAATACAGTCCATTGGCCCCGACCTCGCCAATGGCTGTGGCCATCATCCACTATTTTCTTCTTTGTTAATCTTTATTTCGCTAAAAGATATATACATATTACAATAGATTTTCCCTTAATCTACTTTCTTCCACCGTCTCCTCGAAGTCGGTGTCTCTCACACTGGTGTAGAGAGGCGACTTTGATCGCGTCCCACGAAGGCAGAGGAGAGAAGATCTCAGGAGAGAGAACGACAGGCGGCATCTCATCCACGCTGTGACACAGCTTCTTGATTGCTGTTTCTTGTCTGCCAATTGCTGCGCCAGGATAGCGTAGGTCTTTGCCCTTGGTGCCATTCCTCCTGTGGTCGTGAATACAATGGGCGTGGAAGTCCCTTGTTCCACTTCTTCTACACGTTCTTCATATTCTCGGATCTTGTCGTTTTCATGCCTTCCGTGGGCAGCATGTAAATCCTGGTCCCTGTTGCTCTGCGCCATAGGATTAAAGATCCTTACATCGAAGAATGCTCTCTGGCCTCGGGCCCAAAATCCTCTGGCGCTGATGTCTAGGCGAGCATCCTCTGCGGTGTTTACCGATCTCAGGGTGAAGCTTCTTCCTCCGGTCGGCAGAAGTTCTGGTTTCACCCTCAACGGTCATGACACGACTTTCCCTGAGCATTTGGGCAGTGAGGTCCCTGACTTCATTTGCCAGTAAGACGACAAATCCTCCCGTCTTACAAATCATGGCGTGATTCTGTTGATAGGGGACCACACGAAAGGATTGTGGCATGTCCATTCCATAAGCCACCCATACCTTAAGCCAAGTGATCAAAAATTCTTGCTTATTTAGGCTAAATCTTTAGGCTTTTAATAGGTATTCTGTGAGCCAGTTGGATGTCCCCACTTCTGGCCATTGCATTCTTCTTGCTAGTCCACTGTACTGTGATATTATTCTCTAGTTTCAGCTTTTTGTTTTCTTCCCTCAGTGTTCGTTATTTCTAATATCATTTTTTTTTCTGTTCTGCCTCGTTTATTTCCCCTTGTCTGGTCTGGCTTACTATATGCTGCGTCAAATAGCCTGTTAGTTGTATGGAGTTCTGATGCTCTGTCTGATATTTTGCATGGGTTGGTGTTCCCATGCCTCCTATTCTTGCTGCAGCTCCGGATGGCCTCTCTAAATCTGTAGGGTTTCGCCCACCTGAGAGGGCTGGGATGAAATCCCTCTTGATGGTGTCTTCTTGGGCTGTAGGAGGTGTCCATTGTTTGGTTACTGTCCTCATGATATTCCACTTGGGTTTCAAACCAAAGGTGATTGCGGTATAGGTACATGTGATTCTTTTGCGATATTAGCTAACAGTGTCATCTCCCCTATCCATCCTTCTACTCTTGATTTCACAAGTTTCTTTTGTTTGTTCAGTTCCTAGGACAGCTCCAAAATATTTCTCTCCACCTGCATTAATTTGTATTCCAAAACATTCTTTTTCTTGTTCAATTTTTCCGGGTTTTACAATGAATATGGAACTTTTGTGCATTGGATGGTAGCCTTGGTGGTCCATGCCGTTAATCAGGTCCAATATTTCCTCAGGTTATTTATTTTTTCTACAACCTGCCAGGTCATCTGCATTAGCTACTTGTTTCACCTGCATTTTTTCATGGCTATATTGGTCTGTCAGTCCTTAATTCCTGTGTGTCCTGTCATCCTATAAATTGTTTGTGCTGGTTTTCTGTATAATTCCTTGTCACTGCCCGAACATGGGCATTGTTTTTCTGGTGTTATGGATTCTGCTTGACGGTTTAGGTGGTTTTTTGTTGCATCCCAAGCGCAATGCGTTCCACAGTCAGGATCACTGTATTATGGTTATCATTGCATCACTGCTTGCTCACCTCTGCCTTCTGGTCCAGCCAAATTTTGTGCAGGTTCCTCGTACTGCAGCCTTAATATCATCTTTTGTACTCATGATTGCTTCCCTACATTGACCTTAGCACTTCACCGACACAATGGGGGCAGTCCTGACTTCT
>NC_051397.1:25650178-25665178 GCF_015228065.2 Penaeus monodon
AACACACACCACACACATACAATATATATGGTGGTTTTCCATTATATAAGTTGAGCAAACATTCATGACAAAATTTGAAATTTAAAAAGGGAAAAATTATTCGAAAGCAAACTTTTCTTCCAAAAATATAAAGCAGAGTAAGCGAGATCCAGCGTTGGCAACTTGATGGAACTGATCAAAGCTGTAAATGGAAATACTTTGAAAAAGGAACAGCATGATGAATATAAGATTTTGATGGAAATCTCAGGAGGGGCACGGGAAATTCTAACGTTAACTTATACATTTAAAAAACAGGTTTCGCATCAAAATTCAAGACCTTGAATCTTTTCCATTAATTTGTAAATGGTATGTAATTCAATCCAGTAATCTATTTCGTTGGAATTTTCAACAGGTCAAATGTATTTGGAAATTTGCATTTATATGAGAACGTAAATATTTTGTCCTATCCCGAGACTTTTTTGGGAAACGCTGTGATTATTAAAAACAGGGGCTGAAGAGCATGTAAAAAAAAAAAAAAAGAAACTACTTGGCGTTTGCCTTTGTGTATGTTTGTTTTTTTGTATATAAGGAGAGTGCTGAAAAAATCAGTATATAACTTCAGTTAAAAAATTTTTGCGTTTGGGCGGGGTACAAATAATGTTTTCCCTCGTCTAGAAATGGAAAGAAAGAATGACAATCCGAAGAAGCCATTCTTCTGGAAGTTTCAGATTTTGTTGTGTAACACATAAAATTTGACTTGTAAAGGACAAGGCAAACAAAAGTTTATATCCCTGAGGAGAAACAATTTCGGATTCCTTGATATTAACAATTTTTATGTTTCCCCTAGATCTGTATTTTTCTCCAGCATTTTAAAAAACACATTTTCAAATTTTTCCATTATCCTCACGTGCGGGGGCGACTTTTTTTATATAATTTTTTTTTTTTTTTTGAAGTATTTATGAAAACGAAATTGCATCACTTCCCGGCCCCTATAAGTCACATATTGCAATAAACATAGACGGTCGATTATTTCTACAATTTCAAGTACTCATTTTATTTGCTTTATGTGTTTACAAATATTTTGTTTTCAAACGAGCATTTGCCAAATATCGTAATCAACCAGAAGTAAATAATAAATTGATTCAACTCAAATTATAGTTATTTGTAATTATTTCACGAATCTGTAAAATCACCAGTGCTGTTTAATAACACGCAATATTCCCCATCGCGAAATTCATAACCAATAGAGATAAATCGCCGATGGTACATACATTTTGTGGAATCTACGTTATGAGTTCACGACGATGAGTGATATTTTACAGGAATCTCATAAAAGAAGCGGTTGCAAGATTTTGAAGATTTTAATGTTGTTCTCGCTGTTTTGCTGCTTTTTGTTGATGGTATTGATATGATGAGTATGATTTGATGGCGACGATGACGATTATGATGATGGTAACGATATTGATGGCTTAACATCTGTCAATATAAATACGTTTTTCTTTTTTCTTTCTTTTGTTTAACTTCTTTCTTTGCTTTACGTTTTCATTCACTGAATACTAAACGTGTTGAGAAAAGCAAAAGGAAATTATTTCTACCGCTTTTTGAGAAAATACAAAATAGATTACTAACTTTTTCTTTTACGGAAATAATTTCTTCCCTTTAGTCGGGGAAAATGGTCAAAAACCTCTGCGTGGCATTAATAGCGTAAAAGTAATGATACTATTTACGATTTTACAAGGACGACTTTCAGTGTTCACTTGTAGGCCAATACCTTCTCCTTAATCGCGACGAAATCCTGTAGTTCTTCCTTCCACAGACTACATGGATTGGCTTGCTTCAATAGCCTACAAAGGATTCTAGAATATCCTACCTATCAGACTGTTGTCATTCTGGGCGCATGAGGGGAAATGGGGAAAACCCAAGGAGATCTATCAAACTTCCGGGTTTATGCGGTTAGGATTCCAAAGATCTCTCTTTGAACCAGACGAAATTGGGATGATTCTGAAAATTTTACCTTTCTGCATAAATCATCCCAGTTCTAAAAGGTAATGGACATTTCCATGTGAATAAACGTCAGCATTCTTCTTTTAACGGTAGGTTTTTTTTTTTTTTTTTTTTTTTTTTTTTTGTGGGGGTATTTATATAAAACATATACACCAATATAATATATATATATTATATATATTATTAAATATATATATATATATATATATATATGTATATATATTTATATTCTTCTATTTTTCCTTCCTTCATTTCTTCTTTGTTTTTTTGTTTTTTCTAAATTATTTCCTAGGGAGATCAATCCATAGTACACCTTTTTAGGTGTAAGTGGGGAAAGCATGTGTATCAGCCTTTGTTGGATCTTATAACTTAGGGATTACTCGAATAATCGACGTCTATTTATCTATTATCATTATGTTTTGTTAAGTGCTCGGCAAAGCTAGAAAACTTTATTTCTAGGACAACACGTTTTGTTTTCGTTTTGTACCTAAGGAACATGGACTGAAAATGTCCTCTTTTGTGGAAATAAATACCCATGGTAAATTGAAAATGTACTGTGTAGCAGACTACGCAACTACTTTTAGAAATCTATTGTTGATTATTACTATTTTTAATACTTTTGCTTCCATGATACAGTTATATCGATTATCATTATCGTTATCACATATTTGTTTAGCATGGATAGAAGTATGTTTAATTCTTTTAAAACGTTATTCTTTGTGTGTGTGTGAGCAAAAACGCATATTAATATTATATATATATATATATTATATAATATATATTTATATTATATATATATATATATATTATATAATTTGTGTGTGTGTGTGTGTGTGTGTGTGTGTGTGTGGGTGTGTGTGTTGTGTGTGTGTTGTGTGTGTGTGCGTGTGTGTGATATGTATTTTAATATATATATATATTTTAATTATATATATATATAATATATATACATAATATTTGTATATTTACATGCATATACATAATATTATGTATTAACTTGGTGGTTTTTGTGTGTGTTTTGGTGTGTGTGTGTGGTTTTTGTGTGTGTGTGTGGTGTGTGTGTGGTGTTGGGTGGTTGTGTGTGGTATTTGGTGGGGGTGTGTTTGTTGATATCTATAATACATTATCTTTTATCTCTCTATATACATATATAAAAAAAATACATACCACAACACACGCAACACACACCACCCACACATCCCAAACACACACCCCACACACACACACAGACTACACACTACACACATGTATACATACATATATTGTATTGTATATATTAAAAATATTATACTATATAAAATAATAATATATAAAATATATATATTATATATATATATAAATATATTTAAAAACCCCGCGCACACACACACAACACACACACCCACACACACACACACACAACACAACACACACACACTATAAATATATATATATTTTATATATATAAAAATTATAATAATATAAGTTTTGGTTTTATGCCACACCAAAAAGAATACACACATACATAAAAATAAACACACAATACAACACAGCACATACATATACAAAAAACACAAAAACACACACATACAAAATAAAAATTATATAATATATAAAAATATATAATATAATATATTTTTAAAATATATATATAAACACATATATCTGTGTGTGTGTGTTGTGTTTTGTATAATATTTTAATATACTATATCTTCTATTATATCTATATCTATATAATATATATATATATATATATTATATATATATAATACATATATACATAAATACACACACACAACATACCACACACACACCACACACACACACCCCAAAAAATACATGTACAAAACACAAAACACACACATAACCCACAATTATATAATATAAAATATAAAAAAATAAAAAAATATATAATATATATAATTATATATTTTATAATAATATATAATATATAAAATATATAATAAAATTAATATGTGTGTGTGTGTGTGTGTGTGTGTGTGTGTGTGTGTGGGGTTGTGTGTGTGTGTGATGTATAGAAACAGTTTTCTGTTAAGCCATTAGACCAATAGAACAGTGGGGCTGTTTAACACGGGCCAAAGTCAATTTGGAACCATCACCCCAAAAGCCCAAAATTTACGATTCTCCCCCCTGCCCCTTCAGTTCGCTCCCAAAAGTTTGCTCAGGTCATCTCACCAGCCTCCGGCTCCCCCAAGGCCGGACAAGCGTCGCCACACTCAGCGCTTACACTAAGACAACGGTTCGTGCGTTCCCTTTAATGTGTTGAAGTCTTCTTTAATAAAGAGTCAAGCCGTTTAACCACTTTCACTGCCCATTCAGTCATAACCACTATATTTAGGCTTCAACTGCCTCATACACGTGTGTGTAGGTATATATACATATATATACATATATGTGTGCCTGTGTGTGTGTGTGGTATATTTATTTACAAACTATACTATATACTATATACTACACATACACACACACACATGTGTATATATATGTATATATATATATATATATATATATATATATATATATACATATATATTGATACAAACACAAACACAGTAACGTATACACAAAGATGAAAAGAAAAACAGCCACAAAAAAATCAAAATAAATCGTGACTCGAACTCTTCACGAGTTCCTCTTCAGACCAATAATAAACCGAAAGGGATAGATGACCCATTTCGGTTTATTATTCGTCTGAAGAGGAACTT
The DNA here is from genome assembly GCF_015228065.2 of Penaeus monodon. Lineage (NCBI taxonomy): Eukaryota > Metazoa > Arthropoda > Malacostraca > Decapoda > Penaeidae > Penaeus > Penaeus monodon. Next base: position 25,654,867 of record NC_051397.1, read on the forward strand.
ATGAAGATTTCGAAACGTCACGATTTATTTTATTTATTACTGTGGCTGTTTCCCTTTTCGCCACACACAACACACACACCACACACACCACACACACACAACGACCACACAACAAAACACACACACAAAACATAATACTACACACACACCATAACACACACCCCCTTATATATACATTATGTAATAAACATAATATTATTAATATATATATATATTTATATATATTATATATATATATTATATGATTAGTAATAGTGTATAATTTACGTATGTATATATATATATATTATAATATATATATAATATTTTATATATATATATATATTATATATGCTTTTAATAAACATATATTCCCACACTACACACACCACAACAACCACACAAACACAACCACACACACACCAAAAACCACACACACACCCAACACACACACACCACACCACCACACACATACACACAACCACACCCCTATATTATATAATTTTAAAATATATATATAATATATATATATACATATATATATACATATATAATTAAAATTTTATATATATATATATATTATATATATATGTGTTGTGTGTGTGTGTGGTGTGTGTGTGTGGTGTGTGTGTGTGTGTTGTGTATGTGTATGTATAGATATAGTTTGAGTTTAAATTTACTAATTTGGATCAGTATTAATACAAATGTAATTTCAAAATTATATAATTTCTGTACAATCACTACAAACTCTTTTCCACCTTTTCAGGCAATATCATGTCTGTTGACAAGTGTCCTGCGCAAAAGTTGTCTCTCCTTTGGAGAACAAACATAACCGGAACGGGAAACTGAGGTAGTATATCCTAGACTTTACACAAGTCAGGGCTCACCGATCGAAGATAAACAACGTGTTCTCATCCTAGGCTGGGATGAGTGGTTGTTAAACAAACAACAGAAATACGTTGTTACGCGCGCGAGACATGCCCTTCCACATCCACGACACACACACAAACACTGTGCAAGAAGAACATATAAATATATATGTGTGTAGTGTGTGTGGTGTGTGTGGTTTGTGGTGTGTTTTGTGTGGTTGGTTTTGGGGTGTGTGTTTGTGTGTGTGTGTGTGTGTGTTTTTGTGTCAGTGTGTTTTTTTTTAAAACACCATATATACAGTTTTATAATTCTATACAATTTAAAAATATAATGTTATATATATACATATTATATATATATATATATATATATATATATAATTTATATTAAAATATTATATATACGTAATATAATGTCCCGGGTATACATATTATACTCATATTATATACAAAAAATAATTATATATATATATATATTATATATATATATTATATATTAATTTTATGTATTATGTCATGGATATATTTTTCTGTAAATATGTATAATACGTATGTTATGTTGTGTATGTTGTGCAAATACACACCACACACACCACACACAAAACACCCAACACACACCCCACACACCAACAACAATATATATATAATAAAATATATATATATATAAAATATATATATATAATTACAACGTAAAAATACATATATATGGATTAAAATGCATATTAAATATAATGTATATATATATATTGTATATATATGTATACACCACACCACACACACACACCCCCCCACACCACACACACACACCACACACCCCCCAATTAATATTATATATATATATATATATATATATATTATATAAAAATTTTATATTATTAAAATTAAAATATATATAAAATTTATATATATTATATTTTATATTATATATATTGGAAGAATATGATAAAGGTTTCGGTGAAGTATGAATGAGGCGTGAATGTTAATGGAACCAACTACCCAATGGCCATAATTAGCATGAATACGCTATGAGTAGATGAATGCTTATATTTTTATAATAGTTATACATTCAAAAAAATGTAATCGGTGGTCATACCTCATAACAACGAAATGCAAGGGAAAGAAAAGCACTAGTGAAAAAAGGGCACATTAATAGTGGCGCTACAACCGATAAACAAACATTAGTAAATGGGAGGAGTGGTAACTCGAGGGCAGTGTGGGCACGCTGCCTTGAGAGAGGAGCATGTCAAGGATAAGCTCCTTTCTACTCTGACGGGCCTTTAAGAGAGACTATAGGGGGTTGCTCTCGTGCTAGTACAGCGGTAACGTGTCGGCCTCTCATCCGAGGGGGCGGCACCACGGCAGGTAAGGGGCTAGGTTCGCGGGGTCGCACAACTGACACACGTGACAGTCGGCATTTGTCAAAACCCGGCCCGGGCTCCCCTCATGACATAGCAAGCGTGAGGCTAAGCTTCGCATATCGGACTGAAGGCACCGACATTTGTCTTCATACTTTTCTCCTACGAATCCTCGGGACCTTGGGCGCCGCTTATCATCGCCACAAAGTACCGACATAGAGGCCCTGGGTGCGTGGACGGGTGCAGAACACAGCAGTTGTCGAGTGTGAGGCACGTATATGGACAAGTACAATGTACGTGCCAGAATAAGCGCGCGGCACGTGGCAGCCAAACGAGAGCCCTACCGCACGGGGCACGATTTCCCCCCCCTTCTTTACCCCCGGACAAGGCTCCCGACCTACAGGCTGCGGGGCCGCCCGGGGTTTTTCGACGAAAGCCCGCATCCTCGTCTTCCCCCACTTCCCCCGGAAAGACAAGAAAACACGGGGGAACTGTGTGTGCGAAAATATAATGGCAGCATGGTAGTGACTATGTCCGACGTGACAGTGTGTTCACCTTTCGTGTTACTAGTGTATGTTCACCCCTCGTGTTACTAGTGTGTGTTCACCCCCCCGTTTACTAGGTGTGTTTTCCCCCGTGTTACTGTGTTTTCACCCCTCTTTTCTAGTGTGTGTTTCCCCTCGTGTTACTATGTGTGTTTACCCCTCGGTTTTTAGTGTGGGTTTTTACCCCCCCGGGTTTTAGTGGTGTTCAGGGAACTGCCCCCCTTCCCCAAAACAGTTTCGCTTCACTCGCATGATAACGCAATGAATTCCAGGAAAAAAGATCATCAGAACGCCCTACGAGGGACAGGCCAAGTGTTAGCACAGAAAAATAAAGAAAAAAATTAAATTAAAAAAATTGATAAACCCTCATCATATCATCATCATCATCATCATGTCCCGTCCCCGTCCCCCGCCTCGTCCCCGTCCCTCATCGTCATCGTCATCATCTCACCATCGTCTCATCGCCCATCGTCATCCATCGTCGTCATCATCGTCTCATCTCGTCGACCATCGTCATCATCATCCATCTCATCATCATCACATATCACATCTCATCATCTCATATCATCATATCCATCACATCATCACATCATCATCTTGGATGCCACTCGTCGCTAAGATTTTTCAAAAGTTATCCTGTGGCCACATTATATGTTATGTTCATGTCTAGATCCAGATAGGTGTTGATTCCACGAACACCTATGATTTCCTGATTTCCCCTGGTTCTTGGCCAAGGGGGAAAATCGAAGATTTAAACATTTCATATAGCTGACATTAATATAATACTAAAAAACATTTCCCTAATAAATCATGTAAAAATTTTGAAGGCAGAGAACTAAAATTTTTAAATTTTGGGGGCACATACTTAGTTGCACAAAAAAAAAGAAAAAATTTGGGCGTACAATAAAAGAACCAATACGAGAAATGAACGTTATATCCAAATTTGGGTTGAGTTTTAAAGACTGCTTTTATACACAAAACTATCTACAAATAAAGTCCCCTTTGTTATAGGGTTTCACCCCCCTGTACGCCAGATCAAACCTTTGGTAACGAAAAAAAATTTTCTTTCCCCGGTACGGGGGGGGGGCTCCGCAGTAAAAAAGTATATTTTTCAGGAAAGCAGTAACTAAAAAGTAATAAAAAATCCTTACCAAAAAGGCCCTCGGTGGGGGGGTTGGAGTAATGAATTGTTTTTTTTAGTTCATCTTTCTGATCTATTTAACCTTTTTTTCAAAATTTTATAACTAAAAAGCTGGGGAGTTTCGAATGTGGGAAAAAAACGCTTTCCTAAATACGTGATGCATGATTAAACATGGAAAAACGATTTTGGGGGAAGAATATAAATATTAAAAATTTTAATTAAAACCATGCTTACTATTTTGCTAATACATATCTAGACTTTTCTATCAGATTATGAAAATTTTAAATTTAAAAGTAGGGTTGGCAAAAAAGGGTTTTTGACAAACCCCGGGAAAAATTTTGCCCCTATCTCAATTTATTTTTTTCTGTCAGGTGATAATCTTTGAACCATGAACATAGCGTTTTTATATAATAAAGTGGGGGATTATATTAATTTTGTGTTATTTCCTAAAGCATATGAAGTTTGAACTGATTATTTTTCCCTTTTATTGTTTTTTCAAAAGATTGATTCATTTCAAAACCGTCTAATTATCGAACATTGATTTTTCCACCTATTTTTTAAATTGGATGAAATGGTTTGTATTACAAAATTCGTGCGACTGTGTAGGGGGGCGGCGCGGGGCGATGTGGTTTTTTTAATTTTTTGTAGTTTTTCCTTCACCCAAAATGGTGTTGGTTGTGGGGTATTTGGCCTGTTGCTCCGGGTTTTAAAATATTTTTCCGATATATTCCCCTGGCGTTTTTTTCTGATATCCGCTTAAAAAATCTGGTTGTTGACTCATTACCCATTTAGATTATTTCCTCCAGTGTTTCATTTTTTTCCCTAACTTCTAATGTGCCATTTCCTTATAATGTTGGGATTTCAGTGATTAAGTTCATGGATTATATGGTAATATGAATTGAATTAAAATGGGGAGGTATTTTTTTATAAGGTCTGATGGATACATCATTGCCAAGTATTCCTTGGGATTTAACTATTATATTATATTTCGATAGGTCCTCAGTAAAAGAATTTGAAATTTCTTTGGGTTTTTGATATTTAAATTTAACAGAGTAAGCGATGGTGACGTCCCCCGCGCTTACCTGTTCTTTGCCTAGGGCCTTGCTTACTCCACTCTGAAGATTTTTCCTTTATCTGCCTCCCTCAGCTCACTCACTCTGTATGTTCTAGAAAATAAATTGTGGGATTATTTATTCAGATTTTTCTGTCCATTACTCTAAGATATTGAAGAAAGTTATTGATTATTAAAAATCAATCTAGTGAAAAATATTCCAGTGTAGGCAACTACAGTCACTCTCTCTTCCTCTGACTTCCATGGAGAGCAAATGGATCACTGGCGATCGTTCGTCAGTTGAAATTTCAAAGGGGCTTTTTGAGCCCTTTAGACAAGGGTCCCCGAGACCTCAAAGGTGAATTCACGGGGTTTTAGTTCCCCCCCAAAAAGGCACTCCCAAGACGCAAGTGAGGGAAAGCTAAAGAATTTGAAAAGGTAGCTTGTCAACCTGAAGAAATGGATACCCCGATTGTCGGGGAAATTTATCAAAAAATTGGGGAAATTTCAAACATGATAGCTTCATGTAACCCAGTTTGTGTATGCCCACTATGGGACTTTTGATAATGGACCTCATGGAGGAGTGGTATTGATGGCACGTCAGGATATTTCCTTTCACGCCATCCACCTACAAACGATACTGCAGGTAAGTGCCGTGAGGCTAGACCTGACATGACCTTACACTGTTGCATCCATCTATTCTCCTCCATATAATCTCAACATAGATGATTTGAAGATCTACTTGGACAGTTGCCTCATCCATTTCTACTCTTGAGAGATTTCATTGTCCGGCATCAGAAATTTTCTTCATGATGACTGGAGGGGGTAATGGAGACATAGAAAGAAACTGCGAGAGATTAGAGATGACCTTGGTAACTGGGTGACCAGTGTCCATACCTACTGAGTAGTAGAAGTTGTGTTACAAAGGCTTAGAATCGAGCGCACGAGATTGACTGATGGGCTGATGATGGCTAAAAGTGAAGCACGTTGTGAAGGATGCCAAGACCCATTAATGGTCGCACATGTAGTGGAAAGATGTGCAGCCTTATCAGACCAAAGACTCCCCCATATGCACTGAAAAATATTTTCGAGGAGAATTGTGACAGAAAGTCTTATCAGTGTCCTAAGGGAGACTACTATTTTAAACGTAATTTAACTATGCATAACATTTATGCAATAACTATTCTTTTCAAACGTAATAGTTATGCTCTGATTTTTTTTTTTATATAATATTTATTTTATTTATTTTTTTTTTTTCAGAGACTATTTTATTTAAACATTTTAATCCCACAAGGTATTTGCCGCTAATGACCTTAGCTATTTCCGTGGCAGATAACTGTAATGAATGAATCAATCAATGCATTTTGGGTTCTGATGTCGAACTGAATTGCGCTATGAGTTAATTTTACACGTGGATAAAATACTGTCTTGCCTACTACGGCATTGCGCAATGATTTGCTTTTTCTTTGCAGTGGTTTTACAATCTTTTTTTCTTGAAAAAAACTTAGCAAGCCTGCCTGGCCCCCTTTCCCCATCATATGAAACACTTCTTTTCAAAGCATTTTTGAAGCCCTTAAAAACGTTTTTCTGTGGAGTGGTGGGAAAAATTTCTTTTTTCCTACAAAATTCAACAAATTCGCCCCGGAAGCTAATTTTCACAATGTGGTTTGTGGTGTGTGTTGTGTGGTGTGTGGGTGGCCCACCTTAATATATATATATATTATATAATTTTTATATAATATATTAAAATATATTTTTTTTTTTTTTTTTTTTTTTTTTTTTTTTTTTTTTTCCCAAAAATAAAAATGGCTTTGTTTTTTCGCACTGCAGTAATTCATCATATTTCTCGGCGACAGTATGTTCCTTTTTTTTCTTAAACATAAAAAATTTTGCGGGAAAAATTTCGTGTGTGAAATTAAAAAAACTTCTTACAATGACAAATCAAGTATAAAAAATTGTAACACTTATTTTGATGATTCCTTCCACATTATTTTAAGATTATTCTTTATGCTAAGTTAAGGAACGTTATCTAGGAATGGTCATCGAGCGACACCTAAATTATCTCTGTAGAAGCAGCATTCCGTAGAACTGGAGGATTTGTTGGTCAAGCTTTTCGGTAGGCTTTCTATTATATTGCTATTTAAAGCAGATTCAAATGACCGTGCTTTATATCGCACTGCAGCTTTGAGGAAGGGGAACCCAAAAAAGACAGGAGGTACACCACACCCCCACACACCCCACCACACACCCCACACACCCCACCCACAAACACACAACCCCCACACCCCCACCCCACACACACCAACACCCACCAAACCCCCCACCACAAACCCACACACACAAACACAACACCCCACAACACACACCACCACACACAACACACACACCCACACACACACACACACCACCCCCCACCAAAACTCAGCGAATTTTTTAAAAGAAAAAGAAAAAATTTAAAGAAAAAAACGCCACCGGAACAAAAGAGCACCGCAGGAGGAAGAGTCCCGAGAAGGCAGGGAAAAACCCTGCGAGACGGGGGGGAAAGACAAATAACAGAAAAAACAGTTATCGCAGGCGAGGGGTGTGGTTTTGGGGGCGAGTTTCATGCCGGAAAAAAACTGGGACGCCAAACGGGCAAAAAAGGGAACACACAAAAGGGCAACCCTAAAACGTTCTTTAAACCCAGGCCCAAAGAGCAACAAACGGGAACCCGAACAACCAAAAGGAAGACAAAGGGGAACACAAAGCGGAACCGACACAAGGCAAGAAGAATGCCAATAGCAAAAAAAACAACCCACACGCGCGCGCGCACACACCCCACACACACACACACACACACACACACACACACACACACACACACACACCACACACACACACACATATATATAGCTATATATATATACTATATTATATCTATATATATATATATATATAATAACATAAATATATATATGTTGATATATACATACAATTATATTTACACACACACACACCACACACACACACACCACACGCACACACACACACACACACCACACACACACACAAGCACACACACACACACAACACACACACGACACAACCTACACACACATACACGCAACGCACGCACATTGCCTATATATATATTAGATATATCTTATATATAATATATATATATAGATATATATTATAAATATATATAATTATATATATAACGCTATTAATTATGTGAATATATATTAATATATATAATATATTAATATTATATCATTATATATATATAAAATTATATATCATATATATATATATATATCTATATGATAGTAGTATATATATATATACACTTTTATACACACCATCGCACAACGCATCACACACACAAAAGCACACACACCACACAAACACACACACACACACACACACAACACACCCACAAGCACATATATATAAATATATGTATGTATTATATATATATATTATAGTAATATATATCTATATATATATATATATATAGCTATCATACTATATATCCCTACATGCATACCTATATATATATATATCTATATATCTATATATATATATAAATATATATTCACTATAGTATAATATATCATCCATACTCTATATATAAGATATATATATATTATTACTTATATTAATATAATATATATATATTATTATTTCTCTATATTTATGTATCTCTACCATCTATATCTACTATATCTATATCTCTATCATTATTATCGATATATACTATATATCAGATCTATATATATCTATATCTACATTATGTATGTATGTATATATATCTACTTTAGATCTATATCATATCTCTCTATCTATCTCTTCATCGTATCTATAATCGTACTCTTCTATATATACCTATTTATAATATATATATTTAGTCTATATCTCCTATAGATCTTCTCTCTCTATATCTATATATATATATCAATGTAATCTCTATTATACTATCGTATCTCTCTTCTCTATATATCATATATCGATATATACCTCTAGCTTCTATCTATATATCATTATATATTTCTATATATCTCTCTATCTCTATATATTTCGATCTATAATCTATATATCGTATACTATATATAACGTGTGAACTCGTTCTTCTGTGCATTCGCAACTACTTTTTTTCCTTTACTTCGTTCTGTATATATAAGAGAATATATATATAAATAATACAATATATATATATATTAAATATAGATATATAGCTATATATAATATATATTAATATCTATATATATACACACACAACCATATACTATATATGTATTATACATTATGTATATTTATAAGTATATATGTATGTAAATGTATATATACACAGACATTTATGCATACATACATCTATATACATATATGTATACATATATATATATATAATATATTCTATCTATATAGATATCTATATACACACACAGACACACACCACTCACACGTACACACACACACACACCACACATGCACCACACACACACCACCACACACACCAACACTCCACCCAAACACACACACACACACACACACACACACACATACCCATAATATTTGCTACGCAGTGGGTCTATGTCTCTGTTGTGAAACATGTGTTAACAGAAAAAAAGGATGCCCTGGGAGGTGTTTAACATGAAGGACCTTGGCAAACAGGATGCACTGGCTGCGAGCGGAGGAGTGGAGTAACCAGCCAAAGGACGCAGTTGGGTGCTGCTCCTGTGAAAGACCTCATTGTGTGCCCTTTGTGACCTGATTAAACTTTGTGTTGACCTGTTTTATAAGCTGTATCTGCAGTGTGACACTGCTGGTTTTTTCTCCGCCTGTATTGTGCCTTAGAAAAGTGGAACGGGTATATAACTTGTGAATAAAGGAAAGACTGTCATTTTGTGTTTTTTTTCGTGCCCTGCCTCCCCCTTGGCGCTTTCCCTCGTGGTGTTCTCTGGACGCTGTGGTGCTGCGGTGAATGAAAAAAGTCTGCCTCTTGGAGCTGTTCAGTGTTCCAGACCCTGTGGATAGCAACGACGGCTGTCTTGCCTACCTGCCTTGTGGTTGGTGGCGAGAGAGACGAGCGGCCGGCGTAACAAATGGTGTCAGGAGCGGATTTGTGATATTTGAGATCTGAAGACGCGCGATTATCATGTCCAAAGATGGCGGCAGCCATGAGGGAGAGGAGACTATGACTGAGGCAGGCACGAGTGAGGTGAGCCGAGCCAGATGGACCTGATCACTGCCATGCTTGACGGTATGAGGGAGAAATGGCATCAGATGGAGAAGAGCAGGCCACAGAGGCACACGAGCAGGCGCAACCTTCTCGTCGAGATGCAGGCGGAAGCAGATGAACAGTTCTGCCGACTTGTTGATGTGCTCAGAGC
>NC_051397.1:25670178-25672678 GCF_015228065.2 Penaeus monodon
ATATTATAGATACACACACAAAACACACACACACACACACGCATATATATATTATATATATATCTATAGATATATATATATATATATATATATATATATATCTTATATATATATTTTATATATTAGTATATTATATATTGTGTGCGTTGTGGGGGTGTGTGTGTCCATTTTATATATCTATATCATATATATATCTATATATAATATATATATATATATATATATATAAGATTATTATAGATATATATATACATATCTAGATATATTAGTATCTATACAGATATCTATACTATCGTCTACACTATATATCTCTATTCTATATAATATCTATATCTGTCTGCTATACAAATATATATTATATCTCGATCTAGATATTATATATCTATAATCTCTATCTCTCTATATCTTAATATCTCTATATGTTGCATCTCTCTATCATATCTCTATATATATAATCTATCATATCTCTCTATCTATATTATATATATAATACTTATATATATATATTATATTCTACTATAAATGGACACGCACACCACACACACACACACACAATATATATATAGATATATATGATATATATATATATATGTAGTAGTTATTATATATATATATTAGTGATATATATATATATATACAGATCCTATATATATCTTATATATAATATATATTATATCCTCTATATATATACTCTAGATATATCATATATATATATAGATACACACACACATATATATCCACACATCTATACTGTGATTTATTTCTTCTGTGCGATTCGGCAAATACTTTTGTTTCCTGTAGTTTTTTTCTGTTTTCCATCTCTTGTACTCTGACGTCTCCAGCCTGCCTCCCAAACCCCTTCTATGATTCAATTCCTCTCGGACGTGCTTCCTCCTCCTCCCCCTTTCCGTATAACCACACTGACGACCTGATATTAAAGCAGGTTGAATCAAAGCTCATTCCCTCCGTCCCCCCTTCTTCACCCCCCCCCCCTCGACATCTCCTATTCCCTGCCCAATCCAATCTTTTTTGCCCTAAATTTCTGTTTGGTGGGGGAACTAAAGATTTTCTCCCAAATTCTGTAGAAAAATAACGTCAAGGAAGGTCCTGCCTATTAATTTTTACTCTTTATCCTACTTTGAATTGGTTAGTGGAATATACATAATCTTTGGCTGTATTGTTTCCACGGTGAAGTGCAAATAGAAACTTAGCATGTGATTATGTTGTATATTAATGACTGTGTTCATTGATACGATCGTCTGGTCTGCGGATTTCTGTTTTTTCAAGTAGGTGAAGATGCTTCTCTCGGATTTTAATAATGCAATTAACTTACGTTCTTTCTATATATATATATAATATAGATATATTATATATATATATATATATAACATATATATATATATTCTATATATAAATATGATATATATATATAATATAATATATGATTGTGGGTGTGTGTGTGTGTGTGTGGGTGGGTGTGTGTTGTGTGTGTTGTGTGTGTAGTGTGTGTTTGTGTGGTGTGTGTGTGTGTGTGCGTGGGTGTGTGTGTGTATATATATATATAATAATGAAGATATATATATATAATATATATTATATATATATATATATATATTTACATATAACATATACATATACCTATATAGATATATCTATATTATATATATCATATATATATATATATATATATATTGTGTGTGTGTGTGTGGTGTTGTGTGTGTGTGTGTGTGTGTGGTGTGTGGTGTGTTTGTTGTGTGTGTTTGTGAAGGGGGGGGAACGGGGGGGGGGGGGGGGGGAAAAGGGGAGCTTTGATTCAAACTGCTTTAATTAAAGGGTCGTCATTTTTGGTTTTATAGGGAAAAGGGGAGGAGGGGGAAGCACGTACGAGAGGAAAAATCAAGAAGGGGGTTTTGGGAGGAAGGGGGGAGACGGCAGAGTACAAGAGGGGAAACAAAAAAAAAAACTACGGGAAAAAAGTATTTGCCAAATCGCACAGAAAAAATAAATCACCGTTTATATGGGTGTATATTATGTGTGTTGTTATATAATATAAAATATAATTATATTAATTATATATATTTAATATAATATATATATATTATGTAAAATATTATATTTTTTAAAATTATATAATTATAATACATATTTTAATAATTATATATATATATATATATATATATATAAATTATTATAAATATATTTTAAAATATATATTATATATATATTTTGGTGTGTGTGTGTGTGTGGTGTGTCCTTTTTATATATATATATTATATATATAATATATATATATATAATATATAATAATTATATATATATATAATTATATATTATATATAGCACATGGAACACACACACACACACACGCACACAATATATATATATTATATAATATATTATATTATATATTTATATATATATATATTATATATATATATTATTAATTTTATAATAATAAAATATAATATGGTGTGTGTTTGTGTGTTTTGTGTGGTTAATA
>NC_051397.1:25677678-25690178 GCF_015228065.2 Penaeus monodon
TGATCACATCACACCCCTAGCTCTTGGGGGCTTCCCGAATATCGGGATACACATATATAAACACACACACACACACACACACACACACACACACACACACACACACACACACACACACACACACACACACACACACACACACACAACCCAACCAGCAAGTCTTGGTGATCCTGAAAGGAGACCAAATCACCCCCTTTGATTAGGGTACCTGCGGCCTCTACAGCCTTAGAACCTGTAATTGAGCCACTTTGCTGCTTCACGTGCCGAAAATGCCATGACCACCAGGCTAGCTGCAAGGGCGAGGCCAAATATGGCACAAAAAGCATAAGACACTGAGGTGTGCCTTATGGCACACAAGGAAGGTCAATGGGGGACAACAACTAAATGGTCCAACTATGCCAGTAGCCTGGCTTTCTCTACCAGGAAGGTGGCAGCCCTCAGGCGACAGGAGGTCGTTTAAAATAGACCAGATTTTGTTCCTTTTCCCCAATGCCTAGGGAGAGAACAAAAGGGAAAGTGCTCTCCAATCTCCTAAGAGGAAGGACACTCCTCCCCAGCTGACACCAGACACTTCCAACAAAGAGGAATTTCAGGCCTTTGCAAGTATAAAAAAACAACAAAAAAACTGAAATACAGGCTCAAAGAATAATGCAAGATCCTCCCCAAGAGCCAACCAACTCCAGTTTGAGGAGGAGGATATGGCTCTCCTGTTGACTGCTGTAGTCACTGCAGTAGTGACAGATAACATCAGAGGCTCGATCACCCTGGTCAGAGCAACAATCCCCTGCTCAAGCTGTACAATGTGTACAGCAGGCGAGGCTGTAGGAGTTTAGGCGTCGGCCAGGCCTGTGCTACTGCAGCGTAAGACCCAATGATCACAGGACGAGAGCTCAATACACACCACCCCATTATGGCTCCCTGTAGGGGATCAGATACGGCAGGCATTCCCCAAGAGCACTCTTCTCAATACTCAAGAGCCAACACATGTCAAGGGAGGGGTCCTAGACGTCATCATCACCACTACTGTCCTGGTGGAGAGAATGAGATGGTGTGTCATTGAGAACCCATCCCTAACACAACAGTAGAATCGTAGATGGAAAACAAACAAGCCTTTCAGAATGGCTTAGCCCATTGTCTTTGATGCAGTGGAACCCACAGAGTGAAACATGGATGTGCTTGAGGCCATACCTAACACTCGGTCTAGATCCAGGAATTACAAAGATGCCTGGAAATATAATGTCAGAGATGTCAAGGAAACTAACAAAATAGTCAGGCAAGAAAAGTTCTTTGGACACCAGACCACCCTTACAGAGCTGTAGCATCGGGTCAGGTGGGCCACCGGCCACTCAACCACCAGGTATACAGACCACAACCCTCAATTAAAGGCAAAAAGGCTGGCGCTTGAGTTCTCTGCAATAACAAGCAGCAACAGTTTGCTAGCTGATTGAGGGCATACATCCAGGCAGACTTGCTCTTATCAGAGACAGGGCAGCCGAGCTTGATAACTTGGATACTATCTTCTCTCTGAGGGAACTAAGAAAAACATACAAAAACACTTCTTGTTCAGCCCCGGGCTCTGAAAGATAGGTGGCATGTTCCCATCCAAAAACCAAATGAGCCAGGGAGATAGCTGAGAGATTGGTACTAAAACGGCTCCAGTGGAAACTGGGACCCCCACATGAACAGCTGCATGGGATCACAAGGGGCATGAGCAAAGCACACGCCATAGCCACGCTCTTAAGCACATCTAGCACTAACTGTGGAAGTATTCCTAAATTTGGAAAAGGCTTTTGAACTAGCAAGTCCTCTTGCTATTTAAGAGACCCTGATCCAGAGGGGAATCAGAGGAAAGATTTTGGCCTGGATAGGTAACTATTTCAGGGACAGAAGAGCCATAGCCAGATTCGAAGGTCACTTAGAACATGACATGCCACTAAAATATAGAATGCCACATGGTGGGATCCTCATCCCAGCCCTTTTCTACACCTTTGCATTCTCAACATACACCTCCCAGTGGGGTGCAAGATAATCTCCTCTGCAGACAATCCTGCAATCATCTCCACTGGTCCACACTGCCTGAAAAGAGCCCAATGCTGTCTGGGATCTGGTATCTGAGCAGTGTTGTAGGACAGGACTAAAGATCTCTGCAGCCAAATCAAAAGCCATGGCTCTGAGACTCAGTGTCCATGGTACAAATCTACGTGTCAGTGGCATGGACCATAAATGGGTTCAGGTCTTCCAATACCTTGGGGTATGGGTCGACCAGTGCCTCTCCTTCCAAAAGAAGATCCAGTACCTGGTTGACCAAACTAAGGCAAGGCTGTCTGTCATGAGAGTAATGATTTGCAGACATACAAGCTAAACACAAAGTATTAAGATCATACTGTCTGTTCCATTGTGGACCATGCTTTTGTCATCCTGATTGCTACCAAGCCAAGACTAAGAAATAACTGGAGACAGCCCAAAATGAAGCTGCCAGCATCATTCTGGTCGCCCCAAGATGGTCAAAGGTCCTCAACCTCTTAATGGAGACAAACCCTTTTCCCCTGGACTCCCAAATTGATCTAATGGTAGCCCAGTTCCTTCCAAAGTTCATACAGAACATAAACACAAGCCAAAAAGTACATAGAGGTCTAGAACAAGATTACAAGCCCTTTGTAAATAACCCCTGGCTGTCACATATAACCAGGGTACTGATACGCTATCAGCTCTAAGGGCTACTTTTTGTTAGGGGCTGATTATATTGAAAACCCGCCAGGGGCACAGATTTTGATCGAATTCTCTATCTTTAGCTTGTCAAGAGAAAGCATCAATACCCCATGCCTAGATTGAAGGCAGAAGACGAGAGGGTCATTGCAGCCATCACTCCTCCAAGTAGTAGAACCTACTTTACAGATGGATCACTCGATCTTGTAACCTACACTGCAGGTGCCGGCTTTGCAGCAAGGGATGCCACAAAATCCATGAGGAGCCCTACCCCAAGTGTTTGTGAGCGAAGGACACATCCATACAAATTCTAGTGCAGCCATTGACAGTCTACAACAGAGCATGCCCAATGACAACATCTACTTCCTTGACAACTGTGCTCACCACAGCGTAGAGGATTCTTGCTAATGGTAGAAGAATCATAAACTGGTTCTCCAGCTACACAGGTATGAGAGGGAAAGAACTTGCTGACAGACTAGTCGAAGCAAGCAGGGGTATACCCCCAAATTCCATGGTCATTAACTCAAGCCAAAAAATCATAAGCACAGGTCCAACACCACAGGACTAGCCACTCTCCTGCAGTTACACAGAAAGGAAGCGAGAACCTCCCCCTAGGCCAGATGGTACTCAGTCGCCACAGGCTATGAGCCACTGAAACAATTAATAAAGATGCCGAAATCATATCACAGATCAGACTAGGCACAATGCATGCAATATGAGCAATGACTAGCAACAGGTGTTGCAAACACTGATGAGCCTGTATAAATATGAAGTTTTTATTATATATCTATAATCTATTTTATATATTAGATATATTATACTTTTTCTGTCAACTATATGTTATGATATTCTTGCGCGAGAAGGGATTCCAAAATGTATTTTTAAAACCATGAAACCAATTATTACAATAAAAATGTGCCCTACAAAAGTTTTGTGTTCATTTTTGACAAAATTTATTGAGATCGGTGTTTGGACCTGGCGACAGAAAATCATTTTATCAATAAACATATGATTCATATATGAAGACTTTGGTTTTGTTTTGGGCTATTCTTATCTACACCTACGCCATATTTTATAAATTCGAATATGCCTTGACAAGCAAAAGGAAATAATAGATTGAACAAATAAATAAAAGTATATGCAATAGCTTTTCACAGTATTTAATATCGTACAGCACATGTATTGCGAAAATCCTTAGACTTTTTGATATTCACGCTCTTGAAACGAGCCCAGCTTGTAGCTCCTCGAATTGACACAAACAAACATGTATTTTCTTCACTCGGCTGTTCGAATGTGGATGCTACTCCTTACAGAAAACGTATTGAATATAGCGAGATTTAGGCATTAGAAACGAACAATACTAATGTGTCGTTACATCAACACTCAATTTTGTTTTCCATATACACACACACTGCCGAATGACACTGGACAAAGCATCTATATCATTTTTATACCTACTGCGGTTTTGGGGGGGGGCTCCAAAGTATGTTTCTGTAATGAAAATACTGGCATGTTTTTCTGTTTCTTAATCAGTATTTGGTGACGGAAAAACCAGTCACCTTAATTAACTTCGAAATAGCCGCTTCTAGATGGTGTACGGACGGCCCTACAGAGAGGCATTTACAAAGGGATCAAAACGATTTTGCAAAGATTTTTTATTTAATTTAGCTGGTATACACATATGTTTAAATAATATGCAGCTATATTGAAAATTATTGTGTTGGAAAGAAAGGTAACAATACTCCATAAGTGTTGCCATGTGATAAACAAAACATTCCAGGAGGAAATTGTATTTTTGAAAAAATATCCTACTACAAAGTCAATGATAACCAATTACCAACATGATTTTTTATCACTTTTTTGAAGAAACTTAACGAAATGAAAATGGGTTACGTAGTTTTCAAAAATAGATACTAATACACTGTTGTTGGTCATTTATCTTCTAACAATCACACTCTTTCTGACATATTATTTGAGTGTGTGTTATGTATGTAATACACACACACACACACACACACACACACACCACACACTCACACACACACACACAACACACACATATATATATATATATATATATAGTATATATATATATATATATATATAGATAAGATAGGATGATATATAGATAGATAGATAGATAGATAGATAGATGGAATGGCTAGATAAATAAATAGATAGATAGTATAGATGATAAGGATAATGGATATATATTATATATATATAATAGTATACTATATATATATATATAATATATATATATATATACTATGCATTATGTTTATATGTGTATATTATATATATTATATCTAACTATATAATCTATATCTATCTATATACTATATTATCTATATATATATATATATATCTATATATATATATATATGCATCATACATATACAACATACTATAAAATATATATAAATGATTATATGTCATAATATATATGATTATATATTTAATATATATATTATTAGTGTATTGTAATTAAATTATTGTATATTTTTTGAATTTGTGTTTTACATATGTGTATATATATAGATACTCGATATATATAGTTACTATATATATATATATTATAACCGTATATAGTATACTTAAATAGATATATATATATATATATATAACTATATATATTATTTCATATTTATATATTATGAGTTTATATTATATATATACGCTATGATATATGTATACTAGTGATGTATAGCTTATTATAGTACTAATATAGATATGATATATATTATAATACATAATTATTATATATATATATATATATTCATTTAAGTGATATTAGTTGAACACTCGCCTGGGCAACAGTCTTTTTTAAATCGGAAATGCTGGGTTGGAGAGAGTGTTGCCCTCCCACTCCAGGGCAAGTTACATGGCGGAGGCTGGGGGGTCCTGCTAGTGGACAGACCGGGTGAGTTGCAAATGGGTGTCGGGTGCTAGGATTGGTTAGCGAGTATGTTAGCTTGCGTACCCGCTGCGGGCCCTCCGTGCAGAGCTGGCCATAGCGCCAGTCATCTCATGACAGTACCTTGTTGTTGTTAGTACCGTGGTGGTATTATAATCCCCTTTTGAATCGCCTCTCGGGGAAGACTCGAACCCCACTGGTGGATAGGGCGGTTACCTGGGCACAGGACCTGCCGAGCGGTCGAATCCCATTTGGGGGGGGGTATCTTGGGCTTGTGTTGTGGGATGCTGCCGTACTTCGTCTGCAGTTGAGATGGGGAGTGGCGTGCACAACTCTGCTAGTTACCTAGACTCGAGCTTAACGCCTCTGCAGGGCGTGCTTTCCGGGTAGTACGATCGCTTGGATACATCCGGTCGCTTGCGGGCAGGATGAAGCGGCTTACGCTTCTGGCTTCTGTTCTTACGTCGCGGGGAATTAGAAGCGACTAGGATGTTTGCAGGTGGCTGCGGCCCCTCTCAGTGAGGTGAGAAGAGCGGGCATGTGTAGGCGGTCAGCGATCAGTGTGGGTGTTACACACTACTACTGGTCGGGGCCGGGCAGCGGATGGCACCGACCTTCCGAGGGGTTAGCCATAGCCATCTATCCAGTCGACTTCTAGCCTGCGTATACAGTCGAGAGTGACCAGCCAGTTTTGATGAGCGTATGCATGGCATTGAGACTGAAGCATGCTTTTGGTCTTCATGATCTCTTGATTGCTTGGCTGTATACGCTCCTACCGATTGTACATAAAACCGATGTTAAGAGGAGGCGTATTCTTCTACAGCCTAAACTCGGGATCTGTGGGCTAGACGTTGCCCCCGTCGAGACATTCGCATTGTTCTGGGGGCGACTTCAATGCGGTAATCCCGGCTGTGACCGAGCTGGCTTACTGAGTATGTCCTGTCGGCCGTCCCATGGCTCGTGGGCTGATCCCATGGCACCGAGTTAATAGCCTCCTTCTCCGGGACTTTGCTTAGGTCTCCAGTAAAATGAGGGATCTGCTGGCTTCCTGGTACCAGCGCTGCCAACTTCGCATCGCTGACTGCTTGGTACAGCGATACGGGTACAGTGGGCCAAGGAGATCGACTCACATCCTTGTGAGCACGCGATGGAGGATCCTCCAGAAGCGCAGGGTTTATCCGAGTGCTGTCGTTCTGTGGCACTGACGCATAGGCTGCTTGTGGCTAGCGCCTGGCGGGTCCCTGTTCAAAATCCTGTCCGCCGTCCTCTGCCGAAGTGGCCACCCTGAAGGTGTTCAGCTTGGACAGAGCTATAGGGAGAGAGGAGTGTGCCCGTGGGTTCGGCCAGGGGGGGGGAGCGACGTCTCTGACGACGATTCTGCATGAAATCCGTAACTCGCAGGCAACCTGGACATGATCCAGTTGCTCTGGTGGGAGTCCTCATAGGTAGGCGGGTCGTAACGACAATCGAAGCAGCTCAGGAGTCCATTGGCGTAGGCGTCCCAAGTAAAAAAGACAAGGCAGAATACATCCTCGCCTGGAGACAATTAGGTAGGACCACTGCGTTTGGCCGCAAGGCTCTGGGCTAAATGGGAATCAAGTCTTGCGTCGTTTCCTGATGGTGCTAGCTGGCTGCGGACTACTGCTGAGGAAATGGACTAAGGAAGGTGTAGTTCATTCAGCGAATCTTGGCTGAGGAGGTCGAAGGCGCATTTCTTGGTAAAATGACCTTCGCCGCTGCCAACACGCCCCTTGAGAATACCTGACACCCTAAGGCCCGTCCTCACAGATGACTGCAGTCCGATCAAGCGGGATGTGTGACGGTGAACGGATCATCTCAGTATCATGTTGGGGTTCGTGAACGTTGGGCTGAGTATTTAGTAACAGTTGTACGGCAGGTGAATCCTCGCAAACTAGTTGAGCTTGGATGTATAGGCAATGTCTCAGTGCCCTGTGCGCGGACCCACCCATCAGCGAGGTAAGTCGGGCCTCCTCTACCGGCTAGACCGAGGTTAGGCTGGTCGCTTTCGCAAGCTGAAGAGTGGGGAAAGCTGCAGGCATATGTTGATATCCCTGCTGAACTGCTAAAGGGCTGGGGGTGAAATCCTATGTCTGTCGGGGGCATGCTGCATACAGTCCTGACTGGCCATTTGGCTAGTCTGTAGCCATTGCCCCCTTGACCTGCTAAGGGGCGTTGGTGCATCCGGCTCTCTGTGAAGGGAAAGGGGATCGTATGGGACTGTAGGGCAACTACCGTGGCTCATTACACTGGGCTCCGGCAGTAGGTACCAGGCAAGGTTCTCAGCTCCCATTCTTGGCTGAAACGGATCGCGCAAACCTACCTATGAGGCTATCCAGAGGTTACGCCGGAGGAAACATCTGGATTTACTCGCTGGGCAAGATCCACAATTAGACCTGTATCCTAGGCGCTTTCAGAGTAATGTGGAAGGCGCCGTCGTGAGTTGGGTCGTTGATTGGGGTTGCATTGGGGGGCAGCCTACATGCGACGGTGCTTCAGAAGGTCGTTTTGATTCTCGGTTGCATCGGAATCGCTATGGGAGTTATCCTGATGGCTCAGGGGAATTCGCGACACATGGATTATTGGCCTGGATAGCAAGCCTCTATACTGGTTAGACACGAAAGTGCTGTAACAGTGTGGTGCGGGGTATATTCGAATGCTCTTCTCCTGTTATTTCGGGTAGACGGGCAAGGCTGTGTGCGCTTGCGACCCTCATTCATCTTTTCAAGCACTTGTATGGACTGATAGATGGGCAGAGCTAAGCTAGCAACGGAGGTCAGTGCGGAGTGAAGTAAAAAAAAAAAAAACAACACTATGTAGCAATATTAATGGTCTCGGACCTTGGACTTTGGCCGACGATGTTGCCATCCTAGTCGATGAGTCGCTTGGAGTCACTTGTGGGCGGCTCTTGATGCATTTAGCATAATGAGTGGCGAAGCCCCTTAGGCTTAGTAGGGCTGCGGCCCTGACTCAAGTACGGCAAGTATTCTTCAGGATCTTTGGGGGGGCCTGTTAGGGGAACCCGTTCAGATCGTCCATGCTGCGAGCGAAGTGGCCGGATTTGCGTTGAAGGGCCGCCCTGCTTAGGGCAGAAAGTTCTTAGTGGCATGGACTCTTTGGTGAGCGTAGATCCATATCTCTGGGTTGTCAGTACCAGGAAGTCTAGTAGGATGCGTATTGGTGCTGGCAACATGGAGCCGGATGAACTCGATCAACAAGAGCGTTTGGAGATGCTTCGGTGACCCTTATGGCAAGAAGGACCAAGCTGGCGGTCTTCAAGTGGCCTTAGATACTTGCCTAGTTTTGCTCATATGGAAGCGAAACCTGGACGCTATCCGAGTGGGCCTGGAGTTCTCGCCTTGATGCTTTTGTAACAAGTCGCCTATCGCAGCGGATCATGGGTATCAGTTTGCAGTACCACGTTGTTCCCAAACGGGGGCGGTTACAGACTGGTGAGGATCTGGGCTATTGGGAGCCTGTACTTTGGCATAGATCCGGTATCGCCATACTCAGGCTATATATTGCGGTACGCGTTAGCTGCGCCTCCCTATGGACGCACCGCTCGGTGTCACACCAGGTTGTCTTCTCTGCGTAGAGTGTGCAAGCCCTAGGAGTGGAGTGAGAGCCCTGTGTGGACGTCCTAGTTAGTTATCCTGGCTTGGGCTAGCGTCGACGAGACCGAGTCTGTCGTGAGGAACTTAGAGATGGGACCGTGTGCCTGTCCTGAGACTTGCGGCCTCGAGGGATTCCTCGTGGCTGGTAAGCTATATGGGTGGATGCGGTCGGCATCGGCGCCTCCCCGTCGGCGTGAGGCCCGCTTTGGATGATTGATGATAATGATATATATATATAATATGTTGTATATGTATGTGTATAGTGTATTATATATATGTGTATTATATATAGTATCAATATATAGTAACTATTATATATATATATATTATTGTATAGTATTATTCTATATTATTATATATATTATATATTATATACCTATAGTATATATATTATATATATTTATATATTATTATTATTATATGTTATAATGTATGTGTATATATATGCTTATTTATTTATATAGATGTATATATATGATTTATATATGATGCTATGACACATAGCATTAGTATAATATATATATATATATATATATAGTGTAAGGAAGAGTATGAAGATAGTTATATATGGATATATATATATACTATAGTATATATTATGTATATATCTATTGAATATATATATGATATATATATAGTAGTATATTTTATAATTTATATCATTACCATAGGATGTACTTTTTTATATATATATACTATATATATTATAGATGATAGTTATATAGTACTAATATATATATAGTTAATGTAATGTATGTATATATATATATATGTATTATGGATATATGATAGTATATATATTATATATTATATTATTATATTGATATATTTATATATATGGGGGCCGCGGGTATCGAGATGGTTAGAGGGCATGGCTGGACTGAGACTGTCACGACGGTAATTCTGAGTTCGAGGGTTCGAGTCACCGGGCTCGGCGCGTTGTTCCCTTGGCAAGGGACTTATACCGCTAAAAACAAACTCGATTACGCTACCGTAGGGCGTAGTATATTACTATATATATATATAATTATTATCTATATTGTATAGATAATATAGATTATTAATTACTGTATATATATAGTATTATATTATATATATATATATAATATATATATATAACACACAACACAGCGCAATAATACACTAAAAACATCGACTGTGTGTGTGTATAGTATATAGGTTATATATATATATATATATATATATTAAGCTTATATATAATAGTATATATATAATATATACTATATAGTAAGGTATGTGATAGTACATATATTATATATAAATTTTATATATATATATAGTATGATACCTATGATATATATAGTAATAATATTATATATATATATATATTATATATATATA
Organism: Penaeus monodon; assembly: GCF_015228065.2. NCBI lineage: Eukaryota > Metazoa > Arthropoda > Malacostraca > Decapoda > Penaeidae > Penaeus > Penaeus monodon. The sequence goes on from NC_051397.1 coordinate 25,688,296, forward strand.
TATATATGATCTGTACGCTTCATACATGTCACACACACCACACTCATATGATATAAGGCATTATATATATATATATAGTCATCTATATATATTATATATGATATTATATATATCTATATATATATAGTATATATAATAGTATATTGTAGTAATATATATATCTATATATATACTATACTGCCTATTTTAGTGGCATGATAGGTAGTATATTATATATATACTTATAGTATATATATATAATAATATATATATATATATATGAGATATATCGTTACGTCGAGCATCTATTATCTACTACATGATATACTGCTCATATATATAATATATATATATAGATATATATATAATATATATATATACTGTATCTCTTATATATATATATAATACTATATATATAGAATGGCAATATCAAAAATAATTTTTGAATGATAAGAAGAAATGTTCGTGTAGGGGGCAAGAACAGAACGCTGATAATGCAGAACTTTTTCATAGGTAAGTTATAAAAAGGAGGTAGGCAGGACTAATGGCGCTGAAGTCACATGCGGTATCAGTTGGACTTGATATGAAGATGATAGGGGTCGCTCGCGGGAGGCTCTCTGAGGCGTAGGCGTGAGAAGTAGACCAGATGTGAGGTGAGCAGACGACACTTGAAGGGCAGAGATCAGCACAATTCAGAAATTCATGGTAGGTGCTAGGGGGGTATTAGTTTGATAATTTTCTTTTCTCCATTTCTTTTGTTCTTGCTCTTTTCTTTATCTCTTACCGTAAGTGTAATTGGTGTACGTGTGTGATCAATTTGTCTTTATTTGGTTAGTTGTGTAACCTGGATGATTACTGACAAATTTATATTTAGTTTTACTAGTTTTTGGGGGGGTTCAAAAATCAAAAAGTTTTTGTCATTTGATATGAAATTATAAGCTGCTTAGGCTGGTACAAAAAAAAAGAAGAAAAATAAAAAAAAATATAGTAGCAAATACAAGTGTGTGTGCGTGTGCAATGTGTGTGTGTGTGTGTGTGGTGTGTGTTGTGTGTGGTGTGTGTGTGTGTGTGTCGCATGTGCGGTGTGTGTGCGTGCATGCGTGCGTTGCTGGCGCTCGCATCGCATGTAACATGTAGGTAGTGGTGAAAATTATTTATGATAAAAACGAATATATTAATCTCTTATTTATTGTAATCATTTGTGTGTTTTCAGAGGTCGGCACATCTAAAAATACTCAGATCATACAGATCCTGCTAACTGTTGAGAGTGTATAGTTAATAACAGTTCTGCAGTAAATATGTCATAGTTAATGACACTGAACGTGGCTAAGAGCTAGTTTTGAGTATCTCATGACAGGGCAGGCTTGTCTGTTTAAGCCCATTAGTCACTACACATACACATCACATTTGCTAACGTCGCGAAAGTGAGGTGAGAAAGTGAGGAAAGAGCGAGGGAGAAAGACACAGAGACAGACAGAGAGATTTAAGCCAACACAGACGATAATTAGCCCAAAAGACGTACAGGTAGGGGCTCAGAAACCGGTGTATAATGTGCCAGTGCCTAGGCCGTGGCCTTTTCCGCCCTCCTCCTGGTTCGGCTGTGTGGCTTACACCTTGAAGGGGGCAGCGACTCCTTAACTCTGTATCTGTTCGGGGATTTAAGGGGGGGTTAATGGTTTTGTACTAATAACACAGTAATAATTGTTGTACACGATGGTGATTATAGCGGCCGAGCTCTTGAGTACCGGCGACTACGTGGAGCGAACGAGGCGCTAAATGGGCATGAGATTAACTCTGTCTGATGAATTGCATCTCCGTTAATTCTGGCGGCGACGGTGCTATGGAACACGGCCCTCGCTCGCGCTCAGGAGATCTCTCTCTCTCCGTTCGTCTCTTCTCCATCT
>NC_051397.1:25694076-25704076 GCF_015228065.2 Penaeus monodon
TTCTTGAGTATCCCAGCTTCAAGTAGTATTGTAAGCTTTCAAGGTAAAAGAAATCTAACCCCTGTGATTTGCTGTGGAAGGGAAAGGGAATTTTGTATGGGTTTTTCCACTTCACAAGTGCATCGTTCGCCCCCATTTTCTAAACCCATAGTATACAGCAGCACTTTTCCTTTTCTAGCAGCCATGTAAATCTGGTTTCTTTTTTCCCCATCAGCTTGCAGATGCAGCTAGTGAGAGAAAATGGTGTAGAAGAATCCTTCCCCAGGCTTGGGGACGGGAAAGTTATACCCCTTGCCCATGGGTGGCACGTGCCCCTCCCTTAGATCCATTAAATTGGTTCATAAAAACTTTTTGGAGCTCCCCGGTGAATACTTTGGTAAAATTCTTTCTTCCTGGGGCGTCCCCTCGACTGCAAAGAGCCCATTCCTTCCAAAATTGAAAGTTGTAGGAATTCTGCAAAGTCCTACTGAAAACGATTTGGGGTGTCTTTTCCTGTCAGCCTAAAGAGTGGAAAATTTGGCATGAAAATTTGCTCCAGAGGAGTGCCATGGTTTGACTCTTTTTAAATTTTTTTTTTTTTTTTTTTTTTTTTCTGGGGGATTTGCCACAAATTTCAGAGAGGTGGTGACGAAAAGATCTTCCAGCGATTTTACACCCCTTTTCCCCTCCCCATCAAAGGGGTCCTAAAAAAAGTAATCGGGGAGATGATTGTCTCCAGAGTCTGTCTAGCCGGGCTTTAGCACTCACTGGCCTTGGCTCGGGTCTTTTTTTTTTGGGGTCAAGGTTACTCCTAGGGCGCCTTTTTCAACTACTTAAACAGTTTTCTTGCTCTGGCAGTTTGTTGGCTCATAAAAACCATCGTGGTCCCGGGAACACGTACTGCCCACTACTTTTTGGAATGATCCTTCTGCTAAATTCATGTTAAGTGATTAACGCTCTTGACACACGGAAATCATTCACAGATCCTTGCAATACTGCAGTCTATCTAAAAAGATTCCAGTCCCCATGTTCGAGTCGCCATCTTTACACTCCATTGGCTGGAATACCTTTCACCTTCAAAGTTTGGGCGTGGGTTTCTGCCAAGTGAAATTCATGGTATCAGTGAACCAAATTGGGGGGTCGTATTGGGGAATGTCCCCAAATTTAATTTTGGGGGAAATGTGGGAAAGGGCACGTTCAGTAAATCCCCCCTGGGTTTGGGGAAGCTGGAGTTCCCGTTGGCCTCTGGACCTTGACTGATGGGACCAAAAACCTTACTTTGGGAGGATCTCCCAATAGACCCCCACTCCAAATCCGTTTATGGTGGAACAACTCACCCGAGGCAGTTTCGTATTTGAGGACTGAGGGGTTAAAGGTAGGCGAATGTGTATGTTATTTGTATTGGAGGGTAAGGGGTGATAAAGGAATGGGCTGAAAACTTACCGGCTGGCAGAAAAACCAAAGGCACTGGCTTTGCCTCGGGAAAAACTAACTCTCTCCTTGCCCCTTTATTTCCCAATACTTTTTTTTTCTAATTTGTATCCTTTACATTGCTTTGAAGAAACTTCAGAGCTTCTTTACAGTGGTAACAGCATATTAGACCTGAACAGTTGTCATCTCTTTGATGACCTTGTACTTTACACACACTCTTGGTTTGTCCTTTTTCCTTTAAAAGCAGCAAGAGTTGGGCCCCCAACCCTGCGGAAGCAGCTATTTTTGGGCCATAGGGTCTCCTTAAGGTGGTATCATGCATCTTAAGTTTTGGGAAAAGGATAATTTTCAAATCTGAAGGGGGCGGGTTCGATGTTCCAAACCATAGTTTTCTTTTTAAAACTTTTACTCCCACACATTAAAATTTGTTAGTTCCTCAAACCTATTCTCAGAATACCACATCAATTCTTGGGAAAAGACAATTCCCTTACAATGACTGAATGCTCAGTGAGGAAATCATGAGACTTGAGCCCAAGGAATGTTGCATATCGCACAGCGGTCCTCTCGTCGGGTGACGCCCCCCTAAAATATCCTCCTTCTTATTGTGGGGTGATGCGAGGATCATGTTGGCATTCATGTTGACTTCGAAAATATCAAGATCCATGACTGATAACCGTCAATGGTTTCATAAAAGGTATTATATATGAGATATTTTCATTTTTACCAGGAAAGATTTCCTTAATTCCTTACGATCCCTTTTTCCCCCTTTGGAATGGACAGGGCGTTTAGAGGTTGGGCTAGAGGATTGCGTAGGTCGTCAGGAAGAGAGCTAGTTTTTTTTTATATGTAGTACTCATACTAATTAGAATTCAACTTTTCCTTACCCCACCCCCCACCCACCCACCGGGAGCCCAAAAGGGGAAGTATAGTTGGGGCCCAAAAATCTCCCCGGGGTGAGGGAAATACATTCCCCACATTAATCGATGGCAGCCCGGGCCTATGCGCTACCGACTTAACAGTGCCATATTTGACCAACTGATTGACTTGACCGGGCCATGATCAAATCACCCCTCTAACCAAACATGCTCAAAACCCCCCGGAAACTTGCCCCCAAAAATACGGACCCCCGCAGTAAAACCGGGGAGAGTTACCCAGGTCCAAGATGGAATGAACGAAGGGGGGGTGCACCATTCCCTCTCATAGGCATTTGTGCACCAAGAAGCCATTTTGTCTCATCGCTCACTAGTTTGGAAGGGCAATCCTTAAGGTATCAAGGCCGGCCGACCCAAAAAAAAGGAATTTGTGGGGCTCTCGTTCCGGGAAAAAAAGGCCCTTCATGCGGGGGGGCTGTGCTGTGTAGTGTTATTATATAATTTTAAAATATTATTATAATATATAAAATAATAATTATTATATAATATAATATATAATTATATATGATACTACATTTACATACATCTACTATACATATACATACAATTTCAACATAGATATATATGTGTGTGTGTGTGTGTGTGTGTGTGTGTGGGGTGGTGTGTGTGTGTGTGTGTTGTGGTTTTGTGGTGGTGTGTGTGTGGTGTGTGAATAAATATAATATTAATATTATATTATATATATATATATATATTAATATAATATATTTAAAATTTATATATTTTTATATAATATTTTTCACATAATATATAACGTAATTTATATATATATTATAATTTTTAAAATTTTTTAATTTTTTAATGTGGGCGTGGTGTATGTGTGTGGTGGGGTGTGTGTGTGGGGTGTGTGTATGTGTGTGTGTGTTGTGTGTTTTGGTGGTTTGTTGTGTGTGGTGGTGTGGGGTGTGTGGTTTTGTGTTGTTGCACACACACACAACCATATATATTATTAAATATATATATATAATTATATATATATTTTATATATATATATATCTTGTATATCAAAAATATATATTTACACACCGCACCAGCCACACCACCACAAATACACATACACACCCCACACATACACACACACACACACACCACAACACACCACACACACACACACATACACACACACACACACACACACACACACACACAACCACACAACACCATTGTATAATATATATTTTATATTATAAAATTTTATATATATATATATTATATATATATATATATAATAACATATATATACGAAAACACACCCCACCCCTTAGATGCGTGTAAAATATATATATAATAATATTATAATATATATAATAAAATATTATATATATTATATATCTTAATATTATATAATACATACTACATACAAATACATACTACATACTACATAATACATACACATAAACATAAAACATAATACACACACACCCCACACACACGACACACACACACACACCCCACACACCACATATATATATATTATATATATATATATAATATAATATATATATATAATACATATAATTATAAATATATATTATTATTATATAAAATTTATATTATTTATACAATTATTTTTAATAAAAATTTATATATATATCTATTTAAATTAAATATATTAATAATATTTAATCATATGTGTGTGTGGGGTGTGTGGTTTGTGTTTTGTGTTCTGTTGTGTGTTCTATCTATTTACTATCCTTATCTATCTATTCTATTATCTATCTATCTTCTTCTATCTTCTTTACTATCTTCTATCTTTTTTTCCCTATCATCTACTATATGTTTGTGTGTGGGGTTGTGTTGTGTGTTGTGTTATCTTTTTAATTTTTTATTTTAATATAATTATTATTTTTATTATTTAAATTTATATATTTAATTAATGGTTTTATACATTTTTATATATTATTTAAATTTATTTATTTTAATTATATATATTTTTATATTTTATATTATTTTATATAACGTGTGTCTTTCCCTTTTCTGTGCGATTCGGCAATACTTTTCCGTCTTTTTTCTGTTTTAAAAGAAATTTATATATATTATATAATATATAAAATATTATTATATATTTTATATATATTACCACCACACACAATATCATATTTTATGTAACAAAATTGAAATTTTTAAAATATTAGTATGTAAAGTATATAACAAAACATTTAGCATACTACTTTATATACATATAGTACATACACATCATAATATTATATATATATATAATAATAATATAATAATTATATAAACACACACACCACACAAACACCACCCCCACAACAACACACCACACAACCCCAACATACACCATACATTTTCTACGCCAGGGGGTTTTGTCTCGTGTAAACATGTTTAAAAAAGGATGACCGGGTTGTGTTAACATGAGGGACCGGGGCAAACGGAGCAACGGGCTGCGAGCGAGGAGGGGAGGAACAACCCAAAAGAAGACGCATTTGGGTGCTCTCCTGTAAAGTTTAGGGGCCCTTTTGACCTGATAAACTTTGTGTTCCCCTGTTATAAGCTGTATCTGCAGTGTGACATGCGGTTTTCCCCTTATTGTCCCTAAGAAAATTAGGGGAAAATAATTTGTGTAAAAAAAGGAAAAGACTTCATTTTGTGTTTATTCGTCCCCCGCCCCCCCACGGGGCCTTTCCCCTCGTGGGTTCTGGGACATTTGGGGGCTCGGGCCTTTGGAGCTTTTTCAGTTTCACGACCCTGTGGATGCACCCGCTCCCTCCTCCTTGTTTTGGTGGCAGAGAGACAGGGGGGCCGGCGTAACAAAGGGTGTCGGGAGCGGGATTGTTATTTGATCATAGACCGCCGTTTTATCAGTCCAAAGATGGGGGCAGCCAGGGGATAGGAGGTATGACTGGGGCAGGCCAGTGAGGTAACCGAGCCAGATGGACTGATCACTGCCATGCGGGCCCGGGTATGAGGGGGGAAAAATGGCAAAAGGAAAAGGGGCGGGGCAAAAGGGGGCACACGAGCGGGGGCACCTTCTCTCGGTGCGGCAAAAAAGGGCAGAGGAAAAATTCTGCCGACTGTTGGGGTGTACAGAGCATCTTGCATCTGTGGGATGGAAACCAGCAGTACCCACAAGCCTGCAAAGCGTGAAGAGTGAACTGTGGAGGAGGTGCGACTCTAAAGGGCAGTTCGGGGCCTGGGGGGAAAGTAAAGGGAGGAAGGTGCGTCCCAAAGGTAGTACGTTGCAACAGAAAGGGCAGACGGGGTTCGGGCAACGACCCAGAGTGTCAGTTTTAGGGGGTCTCCCGGGGGTCCGTGGCGGGAAAACCCCCCGGGCCTCGCAGTTTGGTCGCAGCCATGGCGCTGCAGAAGGTGAGGACCATCGGCCCACCCCCTTTGGGTATAGGTGGCGGAAAACTCGGACCCGTTCAACCCGCCCTTTGCCTCCCCCCCCCCCCCTTTCCCCCCCCCCCAGGTGTGGTTTTTCACGGCCGTGTTCCCCACCCTGCAGCCCCTCGGCCTCCAGACTTTGTTAAGCGTAAGCCAGCTGGTAAACGTAGGTGGCCTGGGGGGATATTTTCGCCTTTTTAAAATGCTGGCATTGCCCAGGCTGGGCCAGAAAGAAGGCCCTGCGCTGGTAACAGCGCAAAGGGGCCCCGGGGTGGAAGTTTTTGGGGCATCTGCCGCCATCCCAAACATACCTCTTACCCACGTGGCGGGGGGCTTTGAGAAGCCGTTTCGGGCACCCCACCCCGGGGAGGTATATGGGCGCGCTTGGAAGCGGATCGTGGCGTGGGGACACTGTTCCAGCGGGGCGCAGGATGGGGAGGTCGGGTAAGGAGGTCGTGCCCTGGGCTGGGGAAGAGATATCGTGGTCCGGGCCGCGATTTTTTTGTTACCTTTGAGGACCACCTGAAAACTAGTCAAAGGCACCCCCGAGGACCTGCAGGGGGCACTTGCGGGGGGCCTTGGGAGTCGGGGCTTCCTAAAGGCAACAGTGGCCAGGGCCAGCTGCCCCCCCGCAATCACCCCCGGTGCTTTGGGAAGTTAGCCCGACACTTCCAAGGCTTATTTGGGCTGCGGTGGGGAAGGGCCCGATTAGTGGGTGTCGGAGGGGCGGGGAACACTTTCCCCTCAACCGACGGATTCTGATGCCTTCCAGCAGTGCTGTAAGGACTGTGGCGGTATGGTCACCACCGATGCATTCCTAAGGTAAGGAAAATTTCGGGCAGGCTGGAGAAGGGGCCAAACCCGCCGCCCCGGTTCCCCGGCCCCCACTTGGTAAGCTGCCGTCGAACCACACGATGCGGGGGAGGGCTCGTAGATGGGAAATCCCGCCCCCTGACAGGGACCTGGGGGTGAGAAGACCCTAGTGCGGCCCGATTGTTGGCCCTATGCGACTTTCCCGAAGCCCACAGAGACGTGTGTGTCACGGGGGTTGTGTGCGCTCAAGGGGCCCGTGGGGGGTCTTATTGCGTGGGCAGCATGGGCGGCGGCTGCCGGTGTGTGTGGCCCATTGGGAAACACGTTTGCTGGGCCCTTTACTACCGACGCAGAGTAAGGGTGGTCGACCCTTGGACGGGAAACTGGTAGGGTGCACGGTGAAGGGTTTTCCCTTTCTTCCGAGGTTGGCTGTGCAGAGGTAGTTTCGGCTGAGCGACTGCACCTTGCCCCCAGGACAGAGTCTAGATCCGGTGTCGACTTTGAGTAAAAGCGTGAATAGGGGCCTCGTGGAGCCACCCAAAACCTGCGTGGTGATGGGGTGCGGTTGGGGGGAGCCTTTTGGACCAGGGGGGGGTTAGTTACAGGTTTTGGGAGTAACTTCTCCCAAAGGGCCTGAAAGGTCCAGCTGGTGCAAAAACTGGCCTTGTGAGGGAAATGGACGTCCCCCGAAGAGTCGTCCGGAGCGGGATTGGTTGGGTGGGGCCCTTGCCTGCCTTTCCCCGGGACTTGGCGCACCTGCTTTTGGGGTTCCCGGGCCAGGGAAACTACTCCTTGGGGCCATGGTGAAAAAAAAGAGACGTTTTTGCCCCATTTCACGATGAGGACGTGGAAAAACGCTGACGAGATGAGGACGAGCTTTTGGGTGGTGAGGGCGATGCAAAGACGTCCCCAAAGGGACCATGCAGTCGTGGGCCAGAAGATACCCCTCTGGGTCCCCTGCCCAATCACCGCCCCGAAGGAAAAAAGCCGCGCTGGATGAAAGATTTTTTTTTTCTGAGAACTGATTTTCAATTACAGTTCTTTTTTTTCAAAGAATTTTTTTTGTTCCCAGGACTAATTTTATTTAAAATTTTTTGTAGTTTGTTTCAGGTTTTTGATATGTCGAGCAGACGGGGCGTCTGCTTTATGGGGGGGGAAATGCTACGCCAGTGGGGCTTTGCCTGTTGAAAAATGTTTAACATGAAAAGGTGACCTGGGTATATGTTAAATAAGGGGCCCGGGCAAAAAGGATGCAACTGGCTGCCACGGGGGACGGAGGAACAAGCCAAAAAAGCGCAGTTGGGTCTGCTCCTGTGAAGACCCCGTGTGGCCTTTTGCCGATAACTTTGTGTTGCCCTGTTTAAACGTATTGCAGTGTGCATGCTGGGTTTTCCCCCCGTATTGTGCTATGAAAAATGTACGGGGAAAACTTGTGTAAATAAAAAAAGACTGTCATTTTGTGTTTATTTCTGCCCTGCCTCCCCACTGGCCTTTCCCCCCGTGGTGTTCTGGACACTGTGGGGCCGGGCCTCTTGGAGTGTTCAGTGTTCCGACCCTGTGGATAAAGCCTCTGCCCACCCGCCTTTGTTGGTGGCGAGAGAGGAGGCCCGGGCCCGTAACAAAATACATAAAAAAAATAAATTAATATATATAATAATATATTATATTATTATTATATATTATATATATATTTATAGTTTATTTATTTATATGTGTGTGTGTGGTTGTGTGTGTGGTGTGTGTGTGTGGTGTGTGTGTTGCAGTAACACCACACACACACACACACACACACACACCCACAATATTATTTTATATTATATATATATTGATATATTTTATTATAAAATTATATATATATTAAGGTGTGTGTGGTGTGTGTGTGTGTAATACATTTTATATATATAAATAAATATATATTATATATATATAATAATATAATTAAAAATGTGTGTGTGTGTGTGTGTGGTTGTGTGTTTTGGGGTTTTGTTTGTATATATTATATATATATATATATATATTATAATAAATATATATTTTATAAAATTTTTTACAATATATATATTATTTAAAATATATAATATATATATATATATTATATATATACTAATATATATATTTATTTTATATATATATAAATATATTATATACATTATATATATATATATATAAAATATTATATTAAAATTTATTTGAGAGAGAGAGAGAGGAGAAGGAGAGGAGAGAGGAGAAAAGAAAGAGAGAGGTGAGAGAGAGAGAGATAGATAAAAAATTATATGTAACACAAACCCTACACAAAACAATCCACCACACCACACACACACCCACACACACCACACACACACACACACCACACCCACATTTATGTTAATATAATATAATTATATATATATATATATATATTATATATATTATATCCATTTATTTTTACAAATTTATATATTTAATTTTTAAAACAATATATTAAAATTTTAATATATATATTTTAAAAATATATTTATTATTAAAATAATAATATATATATATATTATATTTTCATTATTTATAAAATTTATATATTTTAAAATTTTTTATAATAATATTATAATAATTATTATATTATATATATATTTGTGTGGTGTGTGTGTTTTTTGTGGTGTGTGTGTGTGTGTGTGTGTGTGGTGTGTTGTGTGTGTGTTGTGTTTGTGTATTATTGAATAATTTCAAATATGTATGAATATTTATATATATAAAATTTATAATATATAATTTTAATTTTTAATATTTATATTATATATAAAAATATATAAAATATAATAATATATATATAATATATATTTATATATCGTTTGTGTTTTTGGGATGGTATATGTATATAATTTTTTAATTATTATTATATATATAATAATATATATATATAATATATATATATATTAATATATATATATATCTGTGTGTGTTTTCTAGCTTTTATCTAAAATTTCTATCTATATCTATTCTTCTATTATCTATTACTATCTATATTTATTTTTTATATATATATATATAATATATATATATAATATATATATAATTATATAATATAATATAAATAACAAAACAACAACACACACACACAGATATATATATATAATATAATATATATTTTTATTAATATATATATATAATATATATTTAATATATTTTAATTCATTTTCATTTAACGGTTTTCATTCTGAGCCCCCGTGTCCAGCTGATACTAAATTGCAGTTTACTTGTATCTCTTGGAGTGATTGGTAGGGTCCCCTTTCCTTTCCAGGAGAGTGCCGGGGTTCCCTTTTTGGGTAACTTCTCTTTTACTTTATCCGGCTTGGGACCGCACTGACTTGGCGGGCTGGCCACCCAGTGGCTAGCAGGAAATCGAGGGAATTCCTTGCCCAAAGGGAAAAAACGGGGCGGTCGGGACTCAAACCCCCGAACTCGATTGCCGTCGTGACAGTCTTGAGTCCGACGCTCAAACCCTTCGACTCCCGCAGCCTTGA
>NC_051397.1:25708398-25713367 GCF_015228065.2 Penaeus monodon
TGCACAGGTGAATTCGTGATGTGAAGTGATCAACAGCATCTTGAACAGACTGGAAATCATCCACAGATCCTTGCAATACTGCAATTGATCTAAAAAGATTCCAGTCCGAATGTTCAAGTCGCCATCCCTGTACTGGAATACCCTTCACCTCCTGCAAAAGTATTGAAAGTGGTCGCTTTCATGTAAGTCTTCCATGACTTGCCAAGTGAAGTTCAACTGTGAATCAGGTGAGCCTACTGATAGTCTATATTAGAGAATGTCCCAGTTTTGAATTTGGAAATGTGTGGGAGTGTCACTGTTCAGTAAGACTGCATCTACTCTTAAGAACAAGGACTCCAAGGCCCTTCCTCGAGGTTGGACAAAGTGTCTCCCAGAGGTGATGCCGACCATTGAAATCTCCCAAGAGTAGAAATGGATGTGGAAAATGCCCAAGTAGATTTTCCAAATCATGTATGTTGAGATTATGTGGAGGAAGGTAGATGGATGCAACAGTGTAAGGTCGTGTCAAGCCTATTCTCAAAGCCTTCACCTGCAGTGTTGTCTGTAGGTGGATGGCCTGGAAGGGAATATCCTGACGTACTATTCCTGCTACTCCTCTATGAGGTCCATTGTCAAAGGTCCCATTATGGGCTTGAATTTGGAATCCTCTCAGTGAAATCGGACAATTTTCCCTGATCATAATCTCTTGTAGCCTACACAAACTGGTTACATGAAGCTATCAGATGTTGCAGTTCTCCCATTTTGCATGAATTCCTTGACAGTTCCAATGGATTGCGGTATCCAGTTCTCAGATTACCTTCTTCATAGGTGTTTGGCAGCAACTGTGGTCATGGTTTGCCCCACACCTTTAGGTTGTCCCTTTCCAGGATTCTGGGGGTACCTTTTTAATGGTTGTTTACCTGTGGAACTAGTTTTCCACAGGCTTCCTTTGGACAGGCTCAGGATTTCTTTGCCTGGGCAAAGACCAGAGCCTTTACTTCAGGGGCATTCTGTCTAGCAGAAGAGGCCCCTGTGGATGTGGTGGCAGCTGGAGCTGTCACCGTTGAGTCCCCTGGAGCCCTTCCTGACGGCTCCAAAGACCCCAGTCTAAGATGAGTCTTTTGAACAGGCTCAGGATTCCTTTGCCTGGGCAAAGAGTGTACCTGAGCCTAGCAGCGGAGGCCCCTGTGGATGTGGTTGGCAGCTGGAGCTGTCACCGTTGAGGCCTCTGGAGCCTTAAACTGATGGCTCCAAAGACCTTACTTTGGGAGGAGGTGTCTCCTCAAATAGACCCCTCACTCCTACTCCGTTTCTAGTGGAACATTCTACAGAGGCAGTTTCAGCAATTGGGGACTGAGATTTAAAGGAAGAGGCAGAATGTGTGGTGTAAGAAACTCTGGAGGGCAAAGGTTGGTGGGAAGGAGGATGGGCTAGAACCGAAGCAAAGGACCTACCTGACTGTGCAAACAGCACATGGGCATGTCGCTTTGCCTCTGAAAAACTAACTTTCTCCTTGCTCCTTATTACCAATACTCATTTTTCAAATTTGTACCTTTTATGTTGCTTTGAAGAAGCTTCCTGAGCTTCTTTGCAGGGTAACAGCATATTGGACCTGGACAGTTTGTCATCTTCCTGATGACCTGGTTGTACCACACTTTACACATCTTTACACTTTACACGTTGTTAGCTCCATGCCATAACCCTGGCAGTGAAAGCACTGCATGGGGTTGGGCACATATGGCTTTACCTTGAGGTGGTACCATGCCAACCTAACTGATTCCGAAGGACTAACGTGTTAAAATTTAGAAGGAGAGCTGGTGTTGACTGTTCCAAACCATCAACTTTCTTCTTAAAACGTTTTACTGCCGCTTCATTAAAATTCTCTAGTTCCTCTACAAGTTTCTCCTCAGAATACCTCATCAGGTCTCAGGAAAAGACAATTCCTTTACACTGATTGAGGGTTTTGTGAGGAGAACATGAAACTTGAGCCCCAGGAATGTCACATTTCGCACTCAGACGGTCACTCTCGTCTGGTGACGAAACCCCAACTATCAGGCTACCATGTCGCTGTGGGGTGATGCGAGGATCACGTTGACATACCTCAACTATTTTCCGATGTACTTCAAAAATAACAAGATCCATGATTGATACACCATCAGTGGTCTTTACAACTAGGTACTTGCTATATGAAATAATTCTCATATTTACCAGGTAAGAATTCCTTAATGGACTGAGGAGGAGTTTTCTCATTACCTGGTTTGGGATTCCGGGAACCATTGCAATTCCCATTCTTGCCCTTTGGAAGCTGGAAAGGTTCCAGAGTGACATCTGATGTTCCAGAAGGAATGGCCTGGGGATTGCGTAGGTCGTCAGGGAGAGAGCTAGATCTTTAGTAAACTTTTGTAAGTACTCATACAATTAGAAGTCTTCATTTCCTCACCCCCCCCCCCCACCCACCATGGAGTCCAACAAGGGGAAACTATAGTTGGGGCTCAAAATATCCCAACAGCTACAGGAGTAATGAGGAAATATACACCGCCACTATTGCAATACTTGTGGCAGTCGCGGGACCTATGCGCTACTGAATGAACAGTGTCTGCTTGACCCTAGCCATATTTGACCAGCCGATTGACTTGTCCGGGCCTTGATCAAGCCACCCATCTAACCAGAATAGAGGACCAAAGAGGTGTGTTGCTAGCTGCAGGGCGCAGCGTGCAGCATTGCTCAACATCCAGGACTCCGGTCTCCTGGTAATACGGGATGCCATGCACGGCAAACACACGTGGGAGAGTTCTCCCTGGTCCAGTATGGAATGAACCATTGGCCTTGGTGCACCAGGAAGCCATTTTGTCTCATCACTCACTGGTGACCCCTCCAGTATGGGTACCCCCCAGGTCTGGTTCATCAGATCATTGGGACCTCAAGCCCCCCCCACCGCGGTAAGGCGGCTTTTGTTAGGGGGGGGGAGGCTGGGAAGGAGTATTAAGCCTTGGTTGGCAGCCTTTCACTGTTAGTGTCAGGATAAAAATTGACTGATTGTTTATTAAAATTTATCTACCGCGTCATCGTGAATATGTTCTACAAAACCAGTCAGAAAAGATTTTATGGGACGTCCCAATTCATACTGTTAACAGTTAGAACACAACAAATCAGATATCATACTAATTGAAAAAAGAAACAAAGACGTGTTATATTACTGATGTGACGTCCATTTGGCACGAGAACAATAACTAAAGAGAACAGAGAGATAATTATAACGACTTGAAATATGAAATTCTCAGTGTATGGCAAATGGAGGCAAAGAAGGTAAATATGTTCAAATGGAGGCAAAAACTCAAAAATATGATAATGATAATGATGATGGGGAGGACGACGACGACGATGATGATGATGACGATGATGATGATGATGATGATGATGATGATGATGATGATGATGATGATAAATGATATAAATGATGATGATGATGATGATGATGATGATGATGTTGATGACGACTTTTGACGATGTTTATTTATGATGATGAGGATGATGACGATGACGATGACGTTTTTGTGATGATGATATTAAATTCAATTCGATAAACATAATCATATCCAGCCATGACCAAGAATGCCATTTGAAACCTTCCCTTTCCCTCACTTGTGCAATTGAAGACAACTCTACATCTTAAACGAGATCAGACGAAGTTAAGAGTTTTCATTTTTTCATGGCGTGTTTCGCCCCCCCCCCCCCTCCCCTTTAAAGCGGGCAATGCGTCTCTTACTTGACGCGATGAGAATGTCGCACAAGCTTATTTTAAATTTAGATATGTTGTAGACCTACGTCGTTGGTAATTTGCAATATTTGGGAGTCGCATTAGATAGTTTGGTGTGCCAGATATTACGGCTACTATTGGATTTTTATAGCACCTAAAATTAGATTCTTATTAAAATTACATTTAAATACTCGTATCATTTGTTTTCCCAAACTGTCTGAATGGTATATTTATACTGCATATTTCATTCGTTTTTACATTTGTACAGATATTTTACCGCATACATCATCGAAAGCCAGACACGAAGATGTAATAAAGGCAATGTAAGGAAACAAACAAACACGAGAGGAAATCAGATGAATAAACGACCCTTTAAAGAACCAAGTAAATATAATCAACTATGTTTGCTGCCTTCACTTTAGGTCATGTAAGACGAGCGCCTCCTCCGTCGAGAAAACAGCTGATATATATTGAGAAACCGAAGATTTAATTAACATCGGGAGGTCAGTTTTTTTCCATCTTTTTTTTCTCTTTTCTTCTTGCTGTGGTGTATGTGTGTGTGTGTGTGCGTGTGTGTTTTGTGTGCGTGTGTGTTTTGTGTGCGTGTGTGTTTGGTGTGGTGTGTGTGTGTTTTTTGTGGTGTGTGTGTGTGTGTGTGTGTGACACTGGGAGTAATCGTTTGGGAATCGTTCACTGCAAATTATAGTGAAATTTCACTGTAAACGATGTAATTGATTACGCCAACCACTAGTGATGTGAATAGGTATGATGACATTAAAGACGATAATCATGGTGTTTATTGGTGTTATGATGACTGTGGTGGTATGTTAGTGATAGAGATGATGAACTGATGAGGAAGTAAGTCATGTTTAGCATTAATTTCGATGACAGCAGCCATAAAAGTAATGAAAATCAAAAACAATGATTATATTACTAACCACGATAAAAGATGATAATGCAGAATCTCTTGGTTCCTTAATGCATGTCTTGAAGTCACTGTCTGTGTGATACTTTTTCTAGTAAAATTATTCTTGTTTAAGGGCCAGATAGAAAAAGAAAAAGAAAAGGGAACAGAGAAGAGGGGGTGTTTAAATACCATACCGTATTTATAAAATTTGCGTTTGATGTTCGTTTTAATTCATTTTTTTTTTTGTTTTGGTTTATTTACAAAAATAAGAAAAATAGAGAGGAACGTCATAGCAATCATATGGACTGGCTTGACTACCAACTCGT
>NC_051397.1:25713467-25732986 GCF_015228065.2 Penaeus monodon
CAAATTTGCGTCACTGCCGGTATATTAATTTCCTGCTTCCAATTAGGGCATTTTGGTTATAGGATCCCCCCGTCGGAAGTCAAACCATGCATAGCTGACAGGCTACTCGGCATTCAGATTTCTAAACCCGAAAGATTGTTTGCTAAAAAACTGCGAATATTTTTCATGTCCCCCATCACTAAGCGTACTCTGTAGCAATCATTAAATGTTGAATTCCATGTGTAGCTGAAATAATTTTTAGGAAATTTAGCTAGTTTGGATTCATTCTCTGTGTGAGGTCACTCTCACTTTCACCCCTCATTCCGCCGCTGTCGCGCACCACACCACACACTTACTCCGACTCACTCATCACCCACGCAGAACAAAAGACACTGAAAAGCTCTTCTTACTAGGGTTTGTTGCTGTCTTAGTGCCGGCGAAAAGATCTATGATGTATCTGTTTAGCCCACGATTTTTTCAGTCGTGACGAGTGACTCGTACATGATATACAGATTACATTTTTTCCTCTCTGTATGACGAAACTAGTTCAGGTAAACCCTTGTGGATTGCCGTTGTCTTTTCCCCTAATCTACTCTCATATCTTCAGAGATGGTTGGTAGTTCAACCCAGGTCCATAGGATTGCTATTGACGTCCCCCTCTCCTATTTTCTTTTTTATCTTTTGTGAATAAAAAAACAAAACGAAAAAAAATGAAATTAAAAACGAACATTCAAAACCGCAAATTTATATAATAACCGGCTAGTGGTACTTAACACCCCCTCTTCTCTGTTGCCTTTCTTTTTCTCTTTCTATCTGGCCCTTAAACAAGAATAAAAATTACTAGAAAAGTATCACACAGACAGTGACTTCAAGACATGCATTAAGGAACCAAAAGATTCTGGCATTTTTCATCGTTTTTCGTGGTTAGTAATATAACATTTTTTTGATTTTTTATTACTTTTATGGCTGCTGTCATCGAAATTAATGCTAAAATGACTTACTCCTCATCAGTTCATCATCTCTATCACTACATTACCACCACGTCATCATAACACCAAAAAAAACACCATGATTATCGTCATTAATGTCATCATACCTATTCACATCACTAGTGGTTGGGCGTAATCAATTACATCGATTACAGTGAAATTTTACTTAATTTGCAGTGAACGATTACCAAACGATTAAATCCCAGTGTCACACACACACACACACACACACACAACCACACACACACACACACACACACAACACACACCACAAAAACAAATACACACACGCACACAAATACACACACGCCACAAAACACACACATAAAAACACACAGCAAGAAGAAAAAAAAAAAAAAGATGGAAAAAACTGACCTGCGATGTTAAATTAAATCTTCGGCTTCTCAATATATATCAGCTGTTTTCTCGACGGAGGAGGGGCTCGTCTTACATGACCTAAAATGAAGGCAGCAAACATAGTTTTATTATATTTACTTTGGTTCTTTGAAGGTTCGTTTATTCATCTGATTTCCTCTCGTGCTTGTTTGTTTCCTTACATTGCCCTTTATTACATCTTCGTGTCTGGCATTCGATGATGTATGCGGTAAAATATCTAGTACAAATGTAATAACGAATGAAATATGCAGTATAAATATACCATTCAGACATTTTTGCAATACAATGATACGAGTATTAAATGTAACTTCTAATAAGAATCTAATTTTAGGTGCTATAAAATCCAATAGTAGCCGTAATATCTGGCACACACAAACTATCTAATGCGACTCCCAAATATTGCAAATTACCAACGACGTAGAGTCTACAACATATCTAATTAAAGTAAGCTTATGCGACTTTTCTCATCGCGTCAAGTAAGGACAGCATTGCCCGCTTTAAAGGGGAGTGGGGGGGGGGGGCGAAACACGCCATGAACAAATGAAAACTCTTAACTTCGTCTGATCTCGTTTAAGATGTAGAGTTGTCTTCTAATTGCACAAGTGAGGAATGGGAAGTGTTCAAATGGCATTCTTGGTCATGGCTGGATATGATTATGTTTATCGAATTGAATATTAATATCATCATCACATAACGTCATCGTCATCGTCATCCATCCTCATCATCATATAATATCATCGTCAACGTCGTCATCAAACATCATCATCATCATCATCATCATCATCACATCATCATCATCATCATCATCATCATCATCATCATCATCATCATCATCATCATCATCGTCATCATCATCATCGTCGTCGTCTTCCTCCTCATCATCAATTATCATTATCACTATTGTTGATGTTGTGAGTCTTACATAACATATTAATACCTTCTTTGCCTCCATTTGCCATACACTGAGAATTTCATATTTCAAGTCGTTATAATTATCTCTCTGTTCTCTTTAGTTATTGTTCTCGTGCCAAATGGACGTCACATCAATAATATAACACGTCTTTGTTTCTTTTTTCAATTAGTATGATATCTGATTTGTTGTGTTCTAACTGTTAACAGTATGAATTGGGACGTCCCATAAAATCTTTTCTGACTGGTTTTGTAGAACATATTCACGATGACGCGGTAGATAAATTTTAATAAACAATCAGTCAATTTTTATCCTGACACCAACAGTAGAAAGGCTGCCAACCAAGGCTTAAGACTCCTTCCCAGCCTCCCCCCCCTAACAAAAGCCGCCTTACCGCGGTGGGGGGGGGGCTTGAGGTCCCAATGATCTGATGAGCCAGACCAGGGGGCTACCCATACTGGAGGGGTCACCAGTGAGTGATGAGACAAAATGGCTTCCTGGTGCACCAAGGCCAATGGTTCATTCCATATTGGACCAGGGAGAACTCTCCCACGTGTGTTTGCCGTGCATGGCATCCCGTATTACCAGGAGACCGGAGTCCTGGATGTTGAGCAATGTTGCACGCTGCACCCTGCAGCTAGCAACACACCTCTTTGGTCCTCTATTCTGGTTAGATGGGTGGCTTGATCAAGGCCCGGACAAGTCAATCGGCTGGTCAAATATGGCTAGGGTCAAGCAGACACTGTTCATTCAGTAGCGCATAGGTCCCGCGACTGCCACCAGTATTGCAATAGTGGCTGTGTATATTTCCTCATTACTCCTGTAGCTGTTGGGATATTTTGAGCCCCAACTATAGTTTCCCCTTGTTGGACTCCATGGTGGGTGGGGAAATGAAGAATTCTAATTTGTATGAGTACTACAAAGTTACAAAGATCTAGCTCTCTCCCTGACGACCTACGCAATCCCTAGGCCATTCCCTCTGGAACATAAGATGTCACTCTGGAACCTTTCCAGCTTCCAAAGGGCAAGAATGGGAATTGCAATGGTTCCCGGAATCCCAAACCAGGTAATGAGAAAAGTCCTCCTCAATCCATTAAGGAATTCTTACCTGGTAAATATGAGAATATTTCATATAGCAAGTACCTAGTAGTAAAGACCACTGATGGTGTATCAATCATGGATCTTGTTATTTTTGAAGTACATCAGAAAATAGTTGAGGTATGTCAACGTGATCCTCGCATCACCCCACAGCGACATGGTAGCCTGATAGTTGCGGTTTCGCCACCAGACGAGAGTGACCGTCTGAGTGCGAAATGTGACATTCCTGGGGCTCAAGTTTCATGTTCTCCTCACAAAACCCTCAATCATTGTAAAGGAATTGTCTTTTCCTGAGACCTGATGAGGTATTCTGAGGAGAAACTTTTAGAGGAACTAGAGAATTTTAATGAAGTGGCAGTAAAACATTTTAAGAAGAAAGTTGATGGTTTGGAACAGTCAACACCAGCTCTCCTTCTAAATTTTAACACGTTAGTCCTTCCGGAATCAGTTAGGTTGGCATGGTACCACCTCAAGGTAAAGCCATATGTGCCCAACCCTATGCAGTACTTTCACTGCCAGGGTTATGGGCATGGAGCTAACAACGTGTAAAGTGTGGTACAACAGGTCATCAAGGAGATGACAACTGTCCAGGTCCAATATGCTGTTACCCTGCAAAGAAGCTCAGGAAGCTTCTTCAAAGCAACATAAAAGGTACAAATTTGAAAAATAAGTATTGGTAATAAGGAGCAAGGAGAAAGTTAGTTTTTCAGAGGCAAAGCGACATGCCCATGTGCTGTTTGCACAGTCAGGTAGGTCCTTTGCTTCGGTTCTAGCCCATCCTCCTTCCCACCAACCTTTGCCCTCCAGAGTTTCTTACACCACACATTCTGCCTCTTCCTTTAAATCTCAGTCCCCAATTGCTGAAACTGCCTCTGTAGAATGTTCCACTAGAAACGGAGTAGGAGTGAGGGGTCATTTGAGGAGACACCTCCTCCCAAAGTAAGGTCTTTGGAGCCATCAGTTAAGGCTCCAGAGGCCTCAACGGTGACAGCTCCAGCTGCCACCACATTCACAGGGGCCTCCGCTGCTAGGCTCAGGTACACTCTTTGCCCAGGCAAAGGAATCCTGAGCCTGTTCAAAAGACTCATCTCAGACTGGGGTCTTTGGAGCCGTCAGGAAGGGCTCCAGGGGACTCAACGGTGACAGCTCAAGCTGCCACCATATCCACAGGGGCCTCTGCTGCTAGACAGAATGCCCCTGAAGTAAAGGCTCTGGTCCATTCTTTGCCCAGGCAAAGAAATCCTGAGCATGTCCAAAGGAAGCCTGTGGAAACTAGTTCCACAGGTAAACAACCATTAAAAAGGTACCCCCAGAATCCTGGAAAGGGACAACCTAAAGGTGTGGGGCAAACCATGACCACAGTTGCTGCCAAACACCTTATGAAGAAGTAATCTGAAGAACTGGATACCGCAATCCATTGGAACTGTCAAGGAATTCATGCAAAATGGGAAGAACTGCAACATCTGATAGCTTCATGTAACCCAGTTTGTGTATGGCTACAAGAGATTATGATCAGGGAAAATTGTCCGATTTCCCTGAGAGGATTCCAAATTCAAGCCCATTATGGGACCTTTGACAATGGACCTCATGGAGGAGTAGCAGGAATAGTACGTCAGGATATTCCCTTCCAGGCCATCCACCTACAGACAACACTGCAGGTGAAGGCTTTGAGAATAGGCTTGACACGACCTTACACTGTTGCATCCATCTACCTTCCTCCACATAATCTCAACATACATGATTTGGAAAATCTACTTGGGCAGTTGCCACATCCATTTCTACTCTTGGGAGATTTCAATGGTCGGCATCACCTCTGGGGAGACACTTTGTCCAACCCTCGAGGAAGGGCCTTGGAGTCCTTGTTCTTAAGAGTAGATGCAGTTTACTGAACAGTGACACTCCCACACATTTCCAAATTCAAACTGGGACATTCTCTAATATAGACTATCAGTAGGCTCACCTGATTCACAGTTGAACTTCACTTGGCAAGTCATGGAAGACTTACATGAAAGCGACCACTTTCCAATACTTTTGCAGGAGGTGAATGGTATTCCAGTACAGGGATGGCGACTTGAACATTCGGACTGGAATCTTTTTAGATCAATTGCAGTATTGCAAGGATCTGTGGATGATTTCCAGTCTGTTCAAGATGCTGTTGATCACTTCACATCACGAATTCACCTTGCAGCAGAAGCATCCATTCCTAAAAGTAGAGGGCAGTACCGTCGACCTCTGGTACCATGGTGGTCTGATGAATGCCAACAAGCTGTCAGAGCAAGAAAAGCTGCAATAAGGCAGTTGAAATGACGCCCCAGCAGTGTAACCTTGATCAATTACAAAAAGACCCGAACCAAGGCCAGGCACATGCTAAAGGAGGCTAGACAGACGTCGTGGAAACAGTATGTCTCCTCGATTAACTCTGGGACCCCCTTAGCATGGATATGGGACAAGATGCGTAAGATCACTGGAAAGAACACATGTAAAAAGATAACTTTATGTTGGGTGCCAGCACATGTTGATATCAGTGGGAATGATATAGCTATAGCTGATCAGAAGGCCAAGGCAGCTGCCACTCAGCCCTGTGAGGCTCGGTTTCCTCTCCCACACACCGACCTGAAACACAGCATCAGGAGTTGTCCTCGTGATAGATGGAGGGAACAATGGAGGCATAGCTCTAGAAACAAACTGCGAGAGATTAGAGATGACCTTAGCCGTTGGGAGACCAGCATCCATCCCAACCGAAAAGTAGAAGTTGTATTAACAAGGCTTAGAGATGGGCACACAAGACTGACTCATAGACTGATGATGGCTAAATGTGAAGCTCTTTGTGAGGGATGCCAAGAGCCATTAACGGTCACACATGTAGTGGAATTATGTGCAACATTCTCAGGCCAAAGACGTATGTACTTGTCTCCCGCATATACACTGAAAAATTTATTGGGGGAGGATTGTGTCATAGAAGGTCTTATTAGTTTCCTTAGGGAGGCTAATATTTTCAATAAAATTTAATTATGCATAATATTTATGCAATAATTTTATACACTTAGAGCATAATATTTATGCTTTGACTTTTAATATATCTATTGTTAGTTGTAAGATTTTTATTGACAGATTTTTTAAGTTTTAAATATTTTAATATTTCTATCTAACAAGGGTTTCGCCACTAATGACCTTAGCTGTTGACGCGGCAAATAATTTTAAAACAATCAGTCAATCAATCCCTCCCAGTCATTATTATGATATTATTTTTGTTATTCTTATTATATTATATTATACTGAAGGTAATTATTATTCATTACTATTAGTTTTTATTATTATTTCTATTAGTATCACCATTCTTCCTATCAACATCATCATCGCCATCATTATTACTATTACTATTATTGTTGTTGTTGTTGTTGTTGTTGTTGTTATTGTTATTGTTATTGTATTAATGTTGTTGTTGTTATCATTATCATGATCAATATCGTTATCTTTGTTATATCATCGTCATCATCATCATTATCCATATTACTATTATTCTTATCATTCTTATCATCGTTATTAAAAAACATTATAATCATATTCTTATTATTGTTATTATTAATTTCTATTATTTTAAACATTTTAAATTTTTACCATTTTTATTATTATTATTTTATTTTTATTATTATCAAATTTAAAATTCTATTATTTTTTTAAAATAATAATTAATAAAAAGGGAAAAAATTTAATAATAATAATAATAATTATTATTTTTATTCATTATTTTATTTTATTATATTATTATTATTATTTTTTTATTAACTACCCACTACTACTACTATCTTTCTTTTTACACTCAAATTTTTTTATTATTATTATTTAATATTATTATTATTATTTTATTATTAATTAATTTTTAATTAATGTTTATTTAATTATTTTATTAATTAATTAAAATTAATTTTTCATTTTTAAATTTTAAATTTTTTATTTTAATCATTTTTATTTTTATATTTTTAAATTTAAAATAAAAAAATAATAATATATAATAAAAAATAAATATATTATATATTTTTATTATTATTTTATTATTTACACTATTTATACTATATACTATTATTCCCCTCATTAATATTATTTTTATTATATTATATATTATTATTATTATAAAATTATTATTATAATTTTATTATTATATTATTATTTATTATTATTAATTATTAGATTTTTATTATTATATATTATTTTTTTTTATTTTAATTTTTATTATTTTTAAAATTTATTATTATTTTTATTAAAATTATCATATATTACCTCATCATATTACACTCATAATTTTATTTTTTTCTATTTCAATCACAATAGTTAAACCTAGTAGACATATTTTTAAATTGATTTACCCTAATTATAAAGTTAATATTTTTAGCTTAATTCATTTTATATTTTTTAATATATTATATTAGTATCAGTATTATTAATATTATATAAATCAAAATTTAATTTTAATATAATAATTTTAAATTATATTATTTCTTTACAGATTTTAAATTTACTAATAATAATAATAATAAAATAAATGGTTTACATTATATTAAAGATATTATTATTATTATTAAAAATTATTTATTTTTATTTTTTTAAAATATTTTTTTATTATTATTATTATTTTTTAATTTTATTATTATTATACTACAATTTTTATACTATGTTGCATCACATATTATTACTTTAAATTATACTACTGCTGTGCTGATAGTACGCAGCTAGAACTACTTGTATTTCCACAATTCAAAATTTTTTCCTTTTTTTCCCCAAATTCTCTAAACTTACTTTTTTTTTTTTTCTTAAAAATTTAGGAAAACAAGTTTTAAATTAGAAACTTTTCATATTTCATTTATTTTTATACAAAAAATTGGGGAAAAAAGCAAAGTTTGACGGACTTTTCGGACTTGAGGGGTGACTATTTTTCAGAATTCAGAAAAACCGTTTTTTCAATCGCCAAGGTTCAGATGTCGGGCAGATGTTGAGTGAGTTTTGGTAGATAGGGGGTTTCGCTTCGCGCTTGGATTTACTTTTCTTTTACGCCAAAAAACCACAATAGTGGGCATTTGGGGTAATGTGGTGTATATATAATATGGTGTGTGGGTTTTTTTTTGTGGTGTGGGTGGTGTGTGTGTATGTGTGTGTGTGTGTGTGGTGTGGTGTGTTATATGTTATATAATATTATAATATATATAAATATAATATATATAAATATATATAATTTTATATAATAAATAAAGTTGAGTAGATATATGATGCATAATTATATTTTATATATATATAATAAATATAATAAATTAAAATATAATATAATTTTTAAAATAAGAGATAAAATATATATATATATAGATTATAAATATAAATCAATTTTACCTTCCCTATATTAATCTGAAATATATTATAAAATATATAAAAAAATAAATATATATAATTTAATTACAAAAAAATTTTAAAATAATAATATATAAATATATAAAAAATAAAATTTTGGGAATAATAACCTACCATCCACTACTATCTATCTATCTAAACCTAACTACTATCATCTATCTACTATAAAATATTAAATAATTTTATATATAAATATTATTTATTATATATAATATATATATATATATTTATATATTTGTGTGTGTGTGGTGTGTTGTAAAATATATATATTAATATATAATATATATATATATATATATATATATATATATATATATAATATAATATAGTAATATAAATATAATACACATTTAAATGTGTGTGTATGTAATTATATTAAAATTATATATAATTATTTTATTTTTTATATATTATAATTATTATATAATATTATGCATAAATTATACTATATAAAACACACACATTTTTATAATATATAATAATATATATATATAATTAATATATTTATATATATTATTATATTAATATATATATATATTAAATTTTTACAGACATAAACACGTGGTTGTGGTTGTGTGTGGTGTTGTGTGTGTTGTGTGTGGTGTACTGGTGTATTTGATAGATAGATAGATAAAATATATAGTATAGATATAGAAAATATGTATAAAGTATATATAAATTTATATATCTACAATTTTAAACACACCACATGTAATACATGATGTGGGTTTGTGGTTGGTGTGTTGTGTGTGTGGTGGAAAAATATATATATATACATATATACCTACCATCCATCTATTAACTTCTAACTACTATCTTTCATTATCTAAACTATTATCTATCTATCTATCTATCTATCCCATTATCTATCATCAAAAAACTACTATCAATCTATTATATATATATATTTTATAAAATATATAAAGATTTTAAATATAATTTATTATTTGGTGTGGTGTGTGTGGGTGTGTGTGTTGTGGTGTGTGAGTGTGGTGTGTGTGGTGGTTTTGGGGTTTTGGGGTGTGTGTGGGTGCGCGCATGTGTGTGGTGTGGTGTGGGTGTGTGTGTGTGTGTGGTGTGTGGTGGTGTGTTGTGGTGTTTTATATAAAATTTAATTATATATATATTATATATTAATATATTATAATTTTATAATGTAAAGTATTGAAAATATATACAAATATTCATATATAATTTAATATAAATAATATAAATATATATTTAAATATGTTTTAAAAAACAATATATAATAATTTGATATAAATATTAATATAAAAATATAAAAAAAATAACATATAATCACACACACATTTATTATATATATATATAATAATAAATATAAATTTTAAAATAAATATATTAAATAAAATATATCATTTAAAATATTAAAAAAATATATATTTTATATAAGTATATATATATAAAAATATAAAAATATTATATATATATATAAAATTATAATATAGAAATGAAAGATTTTGGTTAAAATATATAATATATTATATAAATTTTATAAAAATATAAATAAAAAATAAAGAGAAGATATATATATATAAAGATATAATAATATATAATAAATAAAAATAAGAAGTGGAGGAAAAAAATATAGTATATAAAATAAGATATAGGAAAGAAATAGGGGGAAAATATAAAAAATATAAAAATAATAAAAAATAAAATAAAAAATTAAATAATAAAAAATTTTTTATAAATAGAAAAATAAAATATAAAAAAAATATATATAAATAAAAAAAAAAATAATTTTTTATAAAATGAATAAATAACTAAATAAAAAGATAAAGAATATATAGATAAAAAAATATATATAAAAATATATTAAAAAATTTTTAAGATAAAAAATATTAAAAAAATATAAAATTAAAAATATAATTATATAATAAAATTTTATAATAATAATATAATAATATATATTTTGAAATGATATTAAATTTTGTTTTTGGATATAGATTAAATTTTAATATTATATATAATATTTAAAATAATATATATTTAAAATTAGTGATAAAAATAAAAATATATTTTATTTTTTTTATATATAAAAATAAAAATAATATATTTAATATATATAATAAAATTAAAATTTTTATTATAATAAAAATATATAAATATATAATATATATATTAAAAAAAAAAAAAAAAAAAATAAAAAACAAACCCAAAAATAAAAAAAAAAAAAAAAAAAAATTAAAATAAAAAAAAAAAAAATTTTATATATTATATATAAAATTTAATATATATATAAAATATATTATATATTATATAAAAATAAAAAATATATTAAAATATAAAAATTATAAAAAAAAAAAAAAACCCACAAAAAAAAAAAAAAAAACAACAAAAAATGGGCCCAAAACAAAAAAAAAAAAAAACACAACACACACACCACACACACACATACACCCCACACACCAGCACACAACAACTAAAGTTAAACAAATTAATAAAAAAAAATAAATAAAAAATTTAAAAATAAAATAAAATAAATAAAAAAAATAAAAATAATAAAAAAAATAAAAATATAAAAATAAATAATAATAAAAATATAAAAAAATTATATAAATGTATATATATATATAAAATTTTCCACACACAACAAAAAAAAACAAAAAAAAAACAACCATGCAGAATAAGGGTTTAAAAAAATATATAAAAAAATCTATAGAAAAAAATAAAATATTTTAAAATTTTAAATACCAAAATAAATTTTAAACCCAAAACAAACACACACACACCCCCCACAAAAATTTTAAATTTATATAAATTTTATTATATATATAATATTAAAAATTTTTTAAAAATATAAAATATATATAATAAGATAAAATTATATTAAATTTTTTATAATTTAATAAAAATTTGTAATTTAAAAAATAAAATAGTAATAAAAGTAAGATAATAAAAAACACAATAAATAAAAAAATAAATAAATAAATAAAAAATTAATATAATATAATATAAAATAAATAATTAAATATAAAAATGAATAAACAAAAAAAAAAAAAAAATAATATAAAAAATTTAGATTATATATTTATATATATATATAATATATATATATATTATATAATAAAAATTTTATAATAATTTATAATTAATTAATAGATATTTATTTTT
Source organism: Penaeus monodon (assembly GCF_015228065.2). Classification (NCBI taxonomy): domain Eukaryota; kingdom Metazoa; phylum Arthropoda; class Malacostraca; order Decapoda; family Penaeidae; genus Penaeus; species Penaeus monodon. The sequence goes on from NC_051397.1 coordinate 25,725,372, forward strand.
AAAAAATAAATTTTAAAAAATATAAAAAAAACCCCAATAATATATATTATACTATATTATATATTTATATAAATTTAAAATTTTATATTATAAATATATATATATATATAAAAAACAAAAAAAAAAAAATATTATAAATTAGGGAATAATTTTTTTTAAGTAAAATTAATTTTATAAAATTAATAAATAAAAAATAAAAATAAAATATAAAATCAAAATAATAAATGGAAAAAATATAAAAATATATATATATAACATATAAAATTAAATATTTGTTTTTTAAACTAAATAAGGAGAATATTAATAATAATTAAATTTTATATTATATATTTTTTAATAATAAATATATTATATAAATAAAATAAAAATTATAATTAAAAAATAAAATTTTTAATATAGTAAAAAAAAAAACAAAAAAAAACAAACAACAAAAACAAAAAAAACAAAAAAATTTAATATAATAAAAATTAAAAATAAATATTTTTTTATAAAACAAAAAAAAAAAAAAAAGCAAAAAAAAAAAAAATATAAACCAAAAAAACCTCCAAAAATTTTAAAATTTTTAAACAAATTATAAAAAGAAAATTTAAAAAGGGAAAAAAAAAATCAAACTTTCTGTTAAATAAATGGGTAAAAGAAAATAATAAATGAAAATTTTTAAAATTTAAAAAAAAATTTTTTAATTTTTTAGGAAAAAAAAAAAAAGATAATTATTGAAAAAAAAATGGGAAAGGAAAAATTTAAAAAAAGTGGAAATTAAAAAAAAAATATTCTACTCAGACTAACGAGAGATATATAATATAAAATAATAAAATGGTGAAAATAGTAAAATGATAATATATAATAATAATAAAAATAATAAAAAAATAATAATAAAAAATAATAATAAAAAAAAATAATAATTTAAAAATAATAATAATAAAAATAATAAATAAAAAAATAATAAAAAATAAAAAAAATAATAATTAATTATTATTATTTTAAAATTTAAAAATACATAAGAAAAATAAAATAATGAAAAAATATATAAAATATTAATAATAATTAGATAATAATAAATATTATAATACGAAAATAAAAATAATAATGGATTAAAAAAATAATAAAAATGATAAAAAATAATGCAAAATATTTAAATTTTAAAAATAAAGGGTAATAATAAAATTTAATAATAATTAATATAAAATAAATAACTTTTTTAAAAAAAAAAAAAATTTTTTTTAAAAAAAAAAAAAAAAAAATTTTTTTTTTTTTTTTTTTTTTTTTTTTTTTTTTTTTTTTTTTTTTAAAAAAAAAAAAAAAAAAAAAAAAAAAAAAAAAAAAAAAAAAAAAAAAAAAAAAAAAAAAAAAAAAAAAAAATAAAAAAAAAAAAAAAAAAAAAAAATAATAAAGTTAAATGGGAGATATGTATAGGAGGAAAAATAAATAAAAAAAATATAAAAAAAAAATTTAATTTAATAATATAATAAAAAAAATAATAAGAAAAACAAAAAAATATCAATAAAAATGAGGGGGGCGGGAATTGAGAGTTTTTAAAAATTATTGCCGCGTAACAGCAAAGGGGATAGGCGAAACCTGTTAGATAGAAATATTAAAAATTTAAAATAAAAATTGTCAATAAAATCTTACAATAAAATAAAATTTTTAAAAGTCAAAGCATAATTTTATGCTCTAAGGTAAAAAAATTTATTCCCTAAATTTTTGCATAATAAATTTTTGAAAATATTAGCCCCCCAAAGGGAAAAACTAATAAGATTCATGAAACAATCCCCCCCAAAAAATTTTTCAGTGTATATGGGGGGAGCAAGTCATAGTCTTGGCCGAAAAAATTTTGCAAAAATTTCCATACAGTGTGACCGAAAGGCCCTTTTGCACCCCTCACAAAGAGCTTCAATTTAGCACATATCTATGAGTCATCGTTGCCCATTTAAGCCTGTTAATACAATTTCTATTTTTCGGTGGGAGGATGCGGGTCCCCCCAACGGCTAAGGTATCTCAATTCTGCATTTGTTTTAGAATCCCTATGTCCTCCATTATCAGGGACAACCGATGCTTTTTTCAGGTCGGTGTGGGGAGGGGAAAACCGAGCCCACGGGGCTGAGTGGACGCCCTTGGGCCTTTTCTGTCAGTTTATAGTTACATAAAACTGATACAACAGGCGGGCACAACAAAAGTTATTTTTTTACAGGTTTTCCCAGTGTTTTTTTACGCATCTTTCCCATCCATCAAAACCCCCAATAACAAAGGAGAATACTGTTTCCACGAGTCTGCTAGCTCCTTTAGCATGTGCCGGTGGTTTCGGGTTTTTTTGTAATGATCAAGGTACACGCTGGGGCGTCATTTCAACTCCCTTTATTGCAGTTTTTCTTGTTTGACAGCTTGTGGCTTTCATCAGACCACCAGGGGCCCAGAGGCGACGGTATCCCCTTTACTTTTGGAAAGGGGATGCTTCTGCGAAGGGAATTGTGATGTGAAGTGATAAAGCATTTAAAACAGACTGGAAATCACCCCCCTTTGAATACGAAATTCCTAAAAAGATTCCAGTCAAATTTCAAGTCGCCCCCCTTTCGGAATCCCCTTCACCTCCTGCAAAAGTTGGAAAAGTGGTCGCTTCATGTAGTTTTCCATGACTCCCAAAGTGAAGTCACTGTAATCATGGGAGCCTTTACGATAAGCATATTAGAGAAGCCCCATTTTTATTTGGGAAAGTGTGGGGTGTCATGTTATTTAAACTGCATTAATCTTAAGAAAAAGGGACCCCAAAGGGCCCCTTCCTCGGGGGTTGGACAAAGTTCTCCCCAGAGGTGACCCGACCATTGAATCCCCAAGAGTAGAAATGGATGGGGCAAACTCCCCAAGAGTTTTCCCCAAAATCAGATTTTGAGATATGGGAGGAAGGTAGGGTGCAACAGGTAAGGTCGTTTTAAGCTTTTCTCAAACCCTTTCACCGCGGGTTTTGTTGTAGGGAGGGCCGGAAGGGAAAATACCCTGATTACTTTTCCTGCTACCTCCATGAGGTCTTTGTCAAAGGCCCCTAAGGGGGCAAATTTTGGAAATCCTCTCAGGGAAATCGGAAAATTTCCCTGTCAAATCTCTTGGACCATAACAAAAGGGGTTTCAGAAGCTACAGATTTTGCAGTTCTTCCATTTTGCATAAATTTCCCTTTGGGACATTTCCAAGGTTTTGCGGTACCCAGTTCTCAGATTACTTCTTAAAGGGTTTTTGCAGCAATGTGGTCAGGTTTGCCCCCCCCTTAGGTTTCCCTTTCCAGGATTTGGGGTCCCTTTTTTAATGGTTTTTTTCCCGGGGAACTAGTTTCCAAGGTTTCCTTTGGAATGCTCGGTTTTATTTGCCGGGCAAAGAATGGCCAGACCCTTTTATTTCGGGGGGATCGTCTAGCAGCAGAGGCCCCTGGGATTGGGGGCAGCTTGAGCGTCACCGTGAGTCCCCTGGACCCCCTTCCTGACGGCCCCAAAGCCCCCAGTTGAGATGAGTCTTTTGAACAGGCTCAGGTTCTTTGCCGGGAAAAGGTGTACCGAGCCTGCAGCGGGGCCCTGTGAATTGGGGCAGCTGGAGCTGTCCCGTGAGGCCTTTGGGAGCCTAAGATGGCCCAAAGCCCTTATTTGGGGGGTTTCCCCTCAATAGCCCCCCACCCCTACCCTTTTCTAGGGAAAACATTCCAAAGGCATTTTCAAAATTTGGGGACTGAGTTTTTAAAAAGAGGCAGAAGGGGTGTAAAAAAACGGGAGGGAAAAAGGTTGTGGGAAGGAAGGCTAAAACAAAGCAAAGGACTCCCGACTGTGCAAACAGCACATGGGCATGTCGCTTTGCCTCAAAAAAACTAATTTTTCCCCTTCTCCTTTACCAATACTCTTTTTTCAAATTTGTCCCCTTTATTGTTTTGAAGAAGTTTTCCTAGCTTTTGCAGGGAACAGATTTTGGACCGGGCATTTGTCATTCCTTGATGACCGTTGACCACATTTTACACATATTTTACATTTTACACTTTTGTTAGCCCAATGCCATAACCCGGGCAGTGAAAGCATGCATGGGGTTTGGGCCATAGGTTTTACCTTGAGGGGTACCATCCCAACAAACTGTTTCCGGAAGGAAAAACGTTTTTAAAATTAGAAGGAGACGGTTTTGACGTCCAAACCATAAATTTTCTTCTTAAAATTTTTTACCCCCGGCTTCTTTAAAAATCTCTATTTCCTCACAATTTTCTCCTCGAATCCCTCATCAGGCTAGGAAAAGGAAAATTTCCCTTTACAAGATTGGGGGGTTGTGAGGGAACATGAAACTGAGCCCAGAATGCACATTTCGCACTCGGGACGGCACTTGTCTGGGGCGAAACCGAACTACAGGCTCCCGTCGCTGTGGGTGATGCGAGGATACTTTTGACAAACCTCAATATTTGATGTACTTTAAAAATAACAAGATCCTGATGATACACCATCATGGTCTTACAACTAGGGACTTCTATATGAAAAAAATCTCTATTACCCGGTAAAAATTTCCCTTAAGGACTGGGAGGAGTTTTTCATTACCGGGGTTTTGGGGTTCCGGGAACCATGCAATTCCCATTCTTTCCTTTGGGGAAAGGGAAGGTTCAGAGTGACATTTGTTCCAGAAGGGGGGCCTGGGGATTTCGTAGGGGCTCAGGGGAGAGCTAGATCTTTGTAAAATTTTTAGTACTCATACAAATTAGAAGTCTCATTTCCTCACCCCCCCCCCCACCCACCATGAGCCCAAAAAGGGGAAATATAGGGGGCCAAAATTCCCAAAGTACAGGATAAGAGGAAAATACACAGCACAGCAATACTGGTGGCAGTCGCGGGACCTAGGCTACTGAAGAAAAAGTGTTGCTTACCCCAGCCATATTGACAGCCGATGACTTGTCCCGGGCCTTTATCAAGCCACCCAAACTAAAAGAATAGAGGACCCAAAGAGGTGTGTTGCTAGCTGCAGGGGCAGCGGCAGCAGCTCAACATCAGGACTCCCCGGTCTCCTGGTAATACGGGGTGCCATGCACGGCAAAACACTGGGAGATTTTTCCCGGTCCCAAAAGGGAAGAACATTTGGGCCTTGGTGCACAGGAAGCCATTTGTTCTCATCAGGGACCCCCCCAGTATGGGTAGCCCCCCGGTCTGGTCACAGACATTGGGACCTCAAGCCCCCCCCACCCCGGGGAAGGCGGTTTTTTAGGGGGGGGGGGGGGCTGGGAAGGAGTCTTAAGCCTTTGGTTGGAGCCTTTTTACTGTTTTTGGGCAGGATAAAAAATTGACGATTGTTTATTAAAATTTATCTACCGCGTCATCGGAATTTGTTCTACAAAACCCGCAGAAAGTTTTTTTGGGACGTCCAATTTCATCTGTTTAAAAGTTAGAACACAACAAAAGATATCATACAATTGAAAAAAAACAAAGAGGTTTATATTTTTGAGTGCGTCCATTTGGCACGAGAAAAATAATAAAAAGAACAGAGAGTAATTAAACGATTTAAATATGAAATTCTAGTGTAGGCAAAGGGGGGCAAAGAAGGTAAAATATGTTAGTAAAACTCAAACACACAATAGGTAATGATAAGAGATAGGGGAGACGACGGATGGGTGATGATGACGAGATGATGATGAGATGATGTTGATGAATGAGTGATGTGATGAGAGTGATGAGATGATGAGATGATGATGATGATGTTGATGCGACGTTTACGAGAATTATATGATATGAGGATGATGACGATGCGGACGTTTTTTTGATGAGATATTAATATTCAATTTGATAAAAAACAATCCAGCCATGACCAAGAATGCCATTTGAAAAAATTTCCCCTTTCCCCCCCCTTGTGCAAAAAGAAAAACAACTCTACATCTTAAAAGAGACAGACGAAGTTAAGGTTTTTTCAGGCTGTTTGCCCCCCCCCCCACCCCCCTTTAAAGCGGGCAATGCTGTTTACTTTACGCGAGAGAATGCGCACAAACTTACTTTTAATAGATTGTTGAGACTCTACGCGTGGTAATTTGGGGAATATTTTGGGGTGCATTAGATATTTGGTGTGCCAGTATTTCGGCACATTTTTTTTTTAACACCAAAAAATTAGATTTTATTAGAAGTTAATTAAAATGTATCATTTTGATTTCAAAACTGTCGAATGGTTATTAACTGCATATTTCATTTATACATTTGACTAGATATTTTTCCCCCCTACATATCGAATGCCAGACAGAAATGTAATAAGGGGGAAGTAAGGAAAAAAACAAGACGAGGGAATCAAGAATAAAAGAACCTTTAAAGAACCCAAATAATATAATCAAAAATATGTTGCTCCCTTTATTAGGTATGTAAGACGAGCGCCTCCTCCGTCGAGAAAACAGTGATATAAAATTTAGAAGCCAGATTTTTAAATTTTAAAATCGAGGGCAGTTTTTTTTCCCCTTTTTTTTTTCCTTTTTCGCTGGTTTTTGCGTGTTTGTGTGCGTGGTTGTATTTTTTGCGGTGTGTATTTGGTGTGTGTGTGTGGTGTGTGTTGTGGTGTGTGGTGGGTGTGTGTGTGTGTGTTGTGTTGTGTGTTTGGGTGGGTGTGACATGGAGAATCGTTTTTAACGTCACGCAAAATTTAGTGAAAATTCGTAATCGAGTAATTTATTACGCCAAAAACCCCTAGTGATGTGAATAGGATGAGACTTTAAGACGATAATATGGTGTTTTTTGGGTTATGAGACTGTGGTGGAATGTTTGGATAGAGAGATGAAAATATGAGGAAGTAATCATGTTTTGCATAAATTTTGATGACAGCAGCCCCCTAAAGTAATGAAAATCTAACAATGATTATATTACAACCCCCGATAACGATGATAAGCCAGAATCTTTGGTTCCTTAATGCAGTCTTTAAATCACGTCTGGTATATTTTTTAGAATATTATTTTTTGTTTTGGGCCCGAAGAAAAAGAAAAAAAAAAGGCAAAAAGAGAAGAGGGGGGTTAATACCACTAGCCGGTTTTTATAAAATTTGCGGTTTTTAATGTTCGTTTTTTAATTTTATTTTTTTTTTTGTTTTGGTTTTTTTTCCAAAAATAAAAAGAAAATAGGAGGGGAGAGCAATAGCAATCCAATGGACCCGGTTGAATACCAAACCCTTCGATAGTAGAGAGTAGATTAGGGAAACGAAAGCAATCCACAAGGATTACCCGAACTAGTGTGTATCAGAGAGGAAAAAAGTAATCTGTATATCATGTAGAGTCACTCGCACGACTGAAAAAACGTGGGGTAAAAAGAAATCATAGATCTTTACGCCGGCCTAAGACAGCAAAAAACCCTAGAATGAAGAGCTTTTAGGGCTTTTTTTCTGCGTGGAGAAAGATTAGTCAGGGTAAGTTGTGTGTGTTGCGCGACAGCGAGGTGAATGAGAGTGAAAGTGAGAGTGACCTCACCAGAGAAGAATACAAATACTAAAAAACCAAAAAATTTTTTCAGCACCCCAAAGGAAATTTAAAATTAATGAAGACAGAATGTAGCATTTGGAATGGTGAATGAAAAAAATATTCGCAAGTTTTTTTTGCAAACAAAACTTTTCGGGGTAGAAAAATCGAACTGCGAGGTGCCTGTTAAACTATGC
>NC_051397.1:25733086-25738086 GCF_015228065.2 Penaeus monodon
GGTTTTTTGTTTTTGGGCTATTCTTATCTACAAAAACTACGCAAATATGCCCCCTTATAATCGAATATTGGGCATTGACCAAGCAAAGTAAATAAGATTTTGGACACTCATAATTCAAAGTAATATGCCAATAGCTTTTTTTTTTCAAAGAATTTAGAAATATCGTACAAGCACCAAGGGTAATTTAGGAGAAGATCCCCTTAGACACCTTTGTTATTTCCAACCCTCCTTTTGAAACCACCCCAGCCCTTGTAGCTCCTCGAATTGGAAAGAAACAAAACAAAACTGGTATTTTTTCCTTCACTCCGGCTGTTTTTTCGAAATGTGGGAATGCTAACTCCCCCTTAGAAAAAACCGTAAAAAAAAATGGAAAAAATATTAAGCGAAGATTTTTTTAGCATTTTAGAAACGAACCTATACCATAATGTGTCGTTTTACTCTCAAAACACCAGTATTGTAAAAATTTCCCATAGAACACACACCCACCGCAAAAAAACGATGACAATGACCAAACATCCTTTTCATTTTAACCTCTGCGGGGGTTTGTTTTTTGCGTTCCCCCGAGTATGTCCCCCTGTAAAAAAAATGGAAAAATACTTTTTTTGGCATGCCTTTTTTCCCTGGGGTTTTTTAATTTTTATCCATATTTTTGGTGCCGGAAAAAAACAGTCCCCCCCACTAATTAACTTCGATTAAGCCCTTTCTATATTGGGTAAAAGCCGAACGCCCGCCACACAAAGAGAGGGCATTTTTTTTTTACCAAAGGTTATTCAACGGATTTTTTTTTTGGAAAAAACGATTTTTTAATTTTATTTTTTTAAGCTGTTATACAATAATGTTTTTTTTTTAAATAATAGGCCTAACTAATTATTGGGAAAATTTTTAATTTGGTGGTTTTACATAGAAGGGAAACATACCTGGCCAAGTGTTTTTTTTTGTTGCCATGTCCCGAATTAAACAACAAAACATCCCAGGAATTGTAACCTTTGAAAATCTCCTAATACAATCAATGATCACCCAATAACCAAACCAATGAATTTTTGGTTTTTTTATCACTGTTTTTTGAAGAAGACGAAAAATGATGGTTGTTTAGTAGTGTTTGTGGGTGTTTTCAAATACATAACTGGTTACTAAAGGTACACTGGGTGTGACCCTGGTCCATTAAACTTTTTTCTAAACAATCACACCTCCTTTTCCTGAACATATTATGTTTTTGAGTTGTTGGTGTATGTTAAATAGTAATATACATATATATTAATATATTATTATATATTAATATATACGAAACTAAGATTTAGAATTAGATAGATAGATAAAAATATGGTTTAAAATATATATTATATGTAATTAATATAGGGGGGGTAAGTTAATAAAGTATATATAATCTAAAATATATGAAATTATAATTATTTTATTTTATATGTAGATTATATAATGGTATGAGTAATTTATAAAATAGTATAATATATATTCTATAATATTTATATCTAATATATAATATTTTAATATATATTTTATTATAATATAATTTATATTAATTAATTAAACATATATGTTGTATTTAAGATAGATATGATTTTTTTTTAATCTAATATATTTATATAAAAATTAATATAATATATATATATTATATATATATATATATAATTATATAATATAGATATATATATATTTAATATAATATATATAATATAATAAGAATTATTATATTTATAATATATATGTTTTACATTGTGTGGGGGTAATATTAAATGTATATAACTTATATATTATGTATATATATATATATATAATATATATAATTAATATATATATAATATTATAATTTATTCTATAAATAAATATAATTAATAAAATTTTTTGTTATAATAATATAATTTTAAATTATTTATAAAAATATTAAAAGTATATTATATAATTTTAAAATATTAAATTATTATATAAATTTTAATAATATATTTATTAATAATATATATGTATATTATATATAGTATTAATAATAATATAATAATATATATTAATAATAATTGGAATAATAGTAAATATTTTTAATTAATATATAATATTATTTTATAATATAAGTAATATATATTTATAATATATATTATATATATGTTAAATTATATTGGGATAATAATTAATTTATATATATATTAAAAAATATTATATTTTGTAATAATTTAATAATTTTAATATTATATATAAATTTATTATTAATTTTAATTTTGTATAATGGGGCCCCGGGGATTCGAGTGGGTTTGGGGGAAACACGGAACTGGAAGGGACTTGGTTCAGGAAACGGAATCTTTGAGTTCGAAGGTCGAGTCACCGGGCCGGGGCCCGTTGGTTCCCTTGGGCAAGGGGGAACTTAAAACCTCGATTTACTACCAAGCCGGGGTTAATATAATAAATATATTAAATATTAATAAAATTTAAATATATTAAATTATTAATATATAATATTTTATCCTTTTCCAACCCCAAAAACCACAAAAACCCCCATCTGGGGGTTTATATATATATATTAAAATATTATAATAATAATATATTTAAAATATTATATATTTTAAATTAAAATTTATTTATTTTAATAATTAATTATTAATACTTATATATGAAATTAAAAAATATATATATATAATATATAATATATATTTATTATAATTAAATAATAATAATAATATTATTAAAATTTATTATTTTAAATTAATTTTAGGATACCTAAACCCACCAACAAAACCAACCCACCCCCCCACTCCATAAATATTAATTATTAATATATAATTAATATATAAATATAATTAATATATATAATAATTATTATATTATTAATATATATTTAATAATATATAAGTTTTTAAAATTTATTATTTTTATTATTAAAAATTTTTTTAAAAAAATTTTTTAAAAAATTTAAAAAAAATTAAAAAATTTAAATTAAATCAAAAAAGAAAAGGGGGAAAATTTTTTTTAATTTGGAAATTTTTAAAAAAAAAAATTTTTTTAAAAAAAACAAAAAATAAAAATCAAAAAAATTTTTTTTTAAATTTTTAAAAAAAAAATTAAGGGAAAAAAATTTGGGGGGGAAAAAAAAAAAAAAAAATTTTTTTTTTAAAAAAATTTAAATTTTTATTTAAAAAATTTAAAAAAAAAAAATTTTGGGGTTTAAAAGGGGGAAATTTTTTAAAAAAAAAATTTTTTAAAAAAAAAAAAAATATAAATTATATGGGTAATTATTTTAAAATTTATAATTTATTAAAAATTTATATTTTTAAATATTTAAATAATAAAATTTTAAATAAAAATTTATTTTTTTTTAAAATAAATATATTTTAAATAATATTTTATTATATATATTTTTTAAAATAATATTAAAAATATATATAAAAAAATATTATTATAAAATATATTTAAATTTATTTTTAAAATTTTTAAAAAAATTTATAAAATAAATTTTATTTAATATAAAAATTATATATTTTTTTTAAATTTAAAATATTTTAAATATTAATTAATATTTTAAATTTTTAAATTTTTTTTTAAAAAATTATATTATATATTATATCTTATATATATAAAATTTAATATATATAATATATGTGTTGTTGTGGTGTGTGTTGTGTGTGTTGTTGTGGTGGGTGTTGTGTGTTGTTTGTTTTGTTTGGGTTGTGTGTTTGTGTTTTGTGTTTTTGTGTTGGTGGTTGTGTGGTGGGTTTTTGTTGGTTTGGGTGTTGCGTGTGTGTAGTGTGTGTTGTGTGTTTTGTGTTGGTGGGGGTTATTTTTATATGTGTGTTTGGTTGTTGTTGGGTATTTTGTGTTTTTTTATTGTTTTAAAAAAATGAATAACCATAAAAACCCTTGGGGGGGATAGTACTAGGAAAAAAAAAACTTAGGAAAACGAAATTAAAAAAATGCTGGTAGAGACTTTAAAATTGATAAACTTTGGGGGACGTCAACTGGGTATCCTGAAAAAACGGTTATAAAATTAGATGTCGTTCACCTAGGGTAGCCCCTCTCGACGTAGGAAAACCAAAACGTTCGGTCATGTGGCTTTTGTAAAAAAAAATAAATTTTTGCCTTTTGTTTTCGTCTTGGGGGGAACTTTTTTTTTTCATCATTGTTTTCCCGCTTACTTTAAAATTTTTTTAATTATTTTTTTCCCCCACTTCGCTTTGATGCATTTTTTAAAGGGGTACATTAGAAAAAAAATTATTAAAAAAATGGACATTTCCTAAAAAGAGTCCTATGAAAATTTATTGGAAAGGGAAGACTGGCACCATTGTGAAAAAGAAAAAATTAAAAATTTTGCATATCGAAATAAAAATTTTACTTTTCACAATGCTTAAAAAGATAAATTAATGAAAACAGCAACGCACGTGTTTACTTTTTTGTTTTAGAAATTTTTTTCCATCGTGGTCATCTTTGATTAAATGATTAAATTTTCTCTCCATTCTTCATTAAAGAAAATCTTCCCAAGGAAACTTTTTTTAAAGACAATCTCAGATTCTACAGTGCATTTTATGTGCCTTTTGTCACTATCTTTCAACCTTTTTTCCAACTAATATACAAAAACATTGATTCATTGCTTCGCTCACTTTGGGAATATTCTTCCAGTGTTGCTGCCATTGTTATTCGTCTACAAAGCCTACACTTTTCGAGGGATTTTCATAAACACTAAATAAAAAAGATACATATAGATTTATTATGATAGCCTTTTCGATATTTTTTTGAGCATTTACTTTCCTTTGACACGCCTGTCATCATTATTTGTTTTTTTATTTATTTTTTTGTGTCTGCGGTTGTGCGCGTGGATTTGTGTGTGTGTGTGTTGGGTGTGTGTTGTGTGTGTGTTATGTGTGTGTGGTGTGTGTGGCGCGCGTGGTGTGTGGTGCGTGATTTTGTGAGTGTGGCACGTGATTGTGTGTGTGTGTGGTGGTGTGTGTCGTGTGGTGGTGTGGTTGGGTGTGTTGGTGTGTGTGTGGTGTGTGTGTGTGTGTGTT